>NC_084638.1:24253974-24261474 GCF_033978795.1 Nerophis ophidion | reverse complement strand
TCAGGTTGACTGTATTTTGTTCTACCTCATCAAACTTTACTGGGCCATCAGTCCTCGATTAGATTTGTGTATTAAAAAACAAATATCTCATCAAGGCCCAGGATAGCCCAGTGGTTAAGACTGCTGACTCTGAATGACAGGTACTGGATTCGAATCCCACTCATGTTGACAAAATTTTGTTTAAGCTTGTCTTACTTTACTGAGCCAGGAGTCCTCGATTACATTTGTGTATAGAACACAATCTTCTCTTCACAAGACCCAGGATGGACCAGGAGTTAAGACATCTGACTTGGAATGAAAAGTACTGGGTTCAAATCCCACTCAGGTTGAGTGTATTTTGTTCTACCTCATCAAACTTTACTGGGCCACAGTCCTCGATTACATTTGTGTATGAAAAAAAATGGTCTCATCTAGACCCAGGATAGCCCAGTGGTTAAGACTGTTGACTCAGGTTGAAGAGTGTGGGGTTCGACTCCTGCTTGGGTCGATGTGTAATTTAAAAGATCAGCTGGAGGCTGCAAGTTGACAAATATTCTAACTGTGTCATTTCTCCCATGTAATGTTAAAATAATAATTTGATTTACTTTTTTTTTTATCCAATTACAATTAACCTATTTTATTTTATTTGTACCCAGGAGAGCTCATTGGTCAACGCTCTTTATTTATCCTATTCCCACCCACCTCAGGAGTTACGCTCACTCGCACACACTCCTACACACACACACACACACACACACACACACGCACACTCATTCTCACACCTAACCCCTGAGGTGTCATCATTGACTATTTGACAATTTATTTTGGATTATTATTAGCTTTAGTGTTGACTTAATTTTTCAACTATATGTTAGTCAAACAACTAGCACATAACATTACTCTGTGTGGGGGAGAAGAAGCAGCCCACAATGTATGTCGTCTTGACGCCATACAGCCAAATTACTGACTCCATGTATGGGATTTGAACTCACTACCCCTGTATTAGGAGTCCACAGTGTTGACCATTGAGCTATCCTGGGTCCCAACAAAGTTTGGTTTTCGCTCATATACAAATGTTATCAGTGAACTATGATCAGGCAAAACAAAGAACAAGAACTTCCCGGATGTGGATTTGAACCCAGTAGTACTGCGTGTGATGCAGCAGTCTTAACCATTGAGCTATCACAGGTCCCACTAAGTATCGTTTTTCACTCATATACAAATGTATTCAGTGAACTATGATCAAGGCAAAACAATAAACTAACGCCTCCTAACAATGGATTTGAACCCAGTAGTTCTGCATGAGAGGCAGCAGTCTTAACCATTGAGCTATCCTGCGTCTTGTTGTAAGTGTAGTCTGGCTCATTCATTAATGAAATCGTGACATCCGTCCCAGTAAACTACGATTGAGGTGGAGCTCAATTTTGAACTGAAGTTACATATCAAACCAATTGGGATTCAAACCCAGTACCCCCATATTTGAAGCTCACAGTGTTGACCATTGAGGTATCCTGGGTTCCATCAAGACATGATTTTCACTCATATACAAATGCAATCATTTAACAATGACAGAGATGAAACAAAAAACAAGACCTCCCATCTTGTGGATTTGAACCCAGTAGTACCGTGTGAGAGGCAGCAGCCTTAACCATTGAGCATTTTGGGTTCTACTACTTCATGATCTGGATCAATATACGAATGTTACATACCTGTTGTTGAGTAGTTGGTGTGTGCCATGTCTCTCAGGTGTGACATACCTGTTGTTGGTGTGTGCCATGTCTCTCAGGTGTGACATACCTGTTGTTGGTGTGTGCCATGTCTCTCAGGTGTGACATACCTGTTGTTGGTGTGTGCCATGTCTCTCAGGTGTGACATACCTGTTGTTGGTGTGTGCCATGTCTCTCAGGTGTGACATACCTGTTGTTGGTGTGTGCCATGTCTCTCAGGTGTGACATACCTGTTGTTGGTGTGTGCCATGTCTCTCAGGTGTGACATACCTGTTGTTGGTGTGTGCCATGTCTCTCAGGTGTGACATACCTGTTGTTGGTGTGTGCCATGTCTCTCAGGTGTGACATACCTGTTGTTGGTGTGTGCCATGTCTCTCAGGTGTGACATACCTGTTATTGATGTGTGCCATGTCTCTCAGGTGTGACATACCTGTTGTTGGTGTGTGCCATGTCTCTCAGGTGTGACATACCTGTTGTTGGTGTGTGCCATGTCTCTCAGGTGTGACATACCTGTTGTTGTCATACCTGCCAGCTTGTCTGCAGCAATAAACAAGTCATCAATTGAGTCCACAACATGTTTGATGTTTATTCCTCTCATGTTGAAGTAGTTCCCATCTGCAGTTCGCCCACTGCGCTCTATCACCACCATGTGGACATACCTGCAACAACTTCATAGTTCTTTGAAACTATCGCCACCTTGTGGTCATACATGATATATGATGTGTGATACATGATGTGTGATACATGATTTGTGATACATGATGTGTGATGTATGATGTCCATCCATCCATCTCTTCCGCTTATCCGGGGTCGGGTTGCGGGGGTAGCAGCCTAAGCAGGGAAACCCAGACTTCCCTCTCTCCAGCCATTTCGTCTAGCTCTTCCCGGAGGATCGCGAGGCGTTCCCAGGCCAGCCGGGAGACATAGTCTTCCCAACGTGTCCTGGGTCTTCCCCGTGGCCTCCTACCGGTTGGACGTGCCCTAAACACCTCCCTAGGGAGGCGTTCGGGTGGCATCCTGACCAGATGCCCGAACCACCTCATCTGGCTCCTCTCCATGTGAAGGAGGAGCGGCTTTACTTTGAGTTCCTCCCGGATGACAGAGCTTCTCACCCTATCTCTAAGGGAGAGCGGAGGAAACTCATTTCGGCCGCTTGTACTCGTGGTCTTATCCTTTCGGTCATGACCCAAAGCTCATGACCATAGGTGAGGATGGGAACGTAGATCGACCGGTAAATTGAGAGCTTTGCCTTCCGGCTCAGCTCCTTCTTCACCACAACGGATCGATACAACGTCCGCATTACTGAAGACGCCGCACCGATCCGCCTGTCGATCTCACGATCCACTCTTCCCCCACTCGTGAACAAGACTCCTAGGTACTTGAACTCCTCCACTTGGGGCAGGGTCTCCTCCCCAACCCGGAGATGGCACTCCACCCTTTTCTGGGCGAGAACCATGGACTCGGACTTGGAGGTGCTGATTCTCATTCCGGTCGCTTCACACTCGGCTGCAAACCGATCCAGTGAGAGCTGAAGATCTCGGCCAGATGAAGCCATCAGGACCACATCATCTGCAAAAAGCAGAGACCTAATCCCGTGGCCACCAAACCGGATGCCCTCAATGCCTTAACTGCGCCTAGAAATTCTGTCCATAAAAGTTATGAACAGAATGGGTGACAAAGGACAGCCTTGGCGGAGTCCAACCCTCACTGGAAATGTGTCCGACTTACTGCCAGCAATGCGGACCAAGCTCTGGCACTGATCATACAGGGAGCGGACTGCCACAATAACACAGTCCGGTACCCCATACTCTCTGAGCACTCCCCACAGGACTTCCCGAGGGACACGGTCGAATGCCTTCTCCAAGTCCACAAAGCACATGTAGACTGGTTGGGCAAACTCCCATGCACCCTCAAGAACCCTGCCAAGAGTATAGAGCTGGTCCACAGTTCCACGACCAGGACGAAAACCACACTGTTCCTCCTGAATCCGAGGTTCGACTATCCGGCGAAGCCTCCTCTCCAGTACACCTGAATAAACCTTACCGGGAAGGCTGAGGAGTGTTTTCCCACGATAGTTGGAACACACCCTCCGGTCCCCCTTCTTAAAGAGAGGGACCACCACCCCGGTCTGCCAATCCAGAGGTACCGCCCCCGATGTCCACGCGATGCTGCAAAGTCTTGTCAACCAAGACAGCCCCACAGCATCCAGAGCCTTAAGGAACTCCGGGCGGATCTCATCCACCCCCGGGGCCTTGCCGCCGAGGAGCTTTTTAACTACCTCAGCGACCTCAGCCCCAGAAATAGGAGAGTCCACCACAGATACCCCAGGCACAGCTTCCTCAAAGGAAGACGTGTTGGTGGGATTGAGGAGGTCTTCGAAGTATTCCCTCCACCGATCCACAACATCCGCAGTCGAAGTCAGCAGAACACCATCCGCACCATACACGGTGTTGATAGTGCACTGCTTCCCCTTCTTGAGGCGGCGTATGGTGGTCCAGAATCGCTTCAAAGCCGTCCGGAAGTTGTTTTCCATGGCTTCCCCGAACTCTTCCCATGTCCGAGTTTTTGCCTCCGCGCCCGCTAAAGCTGCACACCGCTTGGCCCGTCGGTACCCGTCCACTGCCTCCGGAGTCCTATGAGCATAAAGAACCCGATAAGACTCCTTCTTCAGCTTGACGGCATCCCTCACTGCTGGTGTCCACCAACGGGTTCTGGGATTACCGCCACGACAGGCACCAACAACCTTGCGGCCACAGCTCCAATCAGCCGCCTCGACCATAGAGGTGCGGAACATGGTCCACTCGGACTCAATGTCCCGCACCTCCCTCGTGACATGTTCAAAGTTCTCCCGGAGGTGTGAATTGAAACTCTCTCTGACAGGAGACTCTGCCAGACGTTCCCAGCAGACCCTCACAATGCGCTTGGGCCTGCCAGGTCTGTCCGGCATCCTCCCCCACCATCGCAGCCAACTCACCACCAGGTGGTGATCGGTAGAAAGCTCTGCCCCTCTCTTCACCCGAGTGTCCAAAACATAAGGCCGCAAATCCGATGACACAACTACAAAGTCGATCATGGAACTGCGGCCTAGGTTGTCCTGGTGCCAAGTCACATATGGACACCCTTATGTTTGGAACATGGTGTTTGTTATGGACAATCCGTGACGAGCACAAAAGTCCAATAACAAAAACACCACTCGGGTTTAGATCCGGGCGGCCATTCTTCCCAATCACGCCTCTCCAGATTTCACTGTCGTTGCCAACATGAGCATTGAAGTCCCCCAGTAGGACAAGGGAATCACCCGGGGGAGCACTTTCCAGTACTCCCTCGAGTGTACCCAAAAAGGGTGGGTATTCTGAACTGCTGTTTGGTGCGTAAGCACAAACAACAGTCAGGACCCGTCCCCCCACCCGAAGGCGAAGGGAAGCTACCCTCTCGTCCACTGGGTTGAACTCAAACGTGCAGGCTTTGAGCCGGGGGGCAACGAGAATTTCCACCCCAGCCCGTCGCCTCTCACTCCCGGCAACGCCAGAGTGGAAGAGGGTCCAGTCCCTCTCGAGAGAAGTGGTTCCAGAGCCCTTGCTGTGCGTCGAGGTGAGTCCGACTATATCCAGCAGGAACTTCTCTACCTCGCGGACTAGCTCAGGCTCCTTCCCCCCCAGTGAGGTGACGTTCCACGTCCCAAGAGCTAGCTTCTGTAGCCGAGGATCGGACCGCCAAGTGCCCTGCCTTTGGCTGTCGCCCAGCTCACAATGCACCCGACCTTTATGGCCCCTCCTATGAGTGGTGAGCCCATTGGAGGGATGACCCACGTTGCCTCTTCGGGCTGTGCCCGGCCGGGCCCCATGGGGACAGGCCCGGCCATCAGGCGCTCGCCATCGTGCCCCAACTCCGGGCCTGGCTCCAGAGCGGGGCCCCGGTGACCCGCGTCCGGGCGAGGGAAATCTGGGTTCATTTTGTTGTAATTCCATAGAAGTCTTTGAGCTGCTCTTTGTCTGATCACTCACCTAGGACCTGTTTGTCTTGGGGGACCCTACCAGGGGGCTTAAAGCCCCCGGACAACATAGCTCCTAGGATCATTGGGACACGCAAACTCCTCTACCACGGTAAGGTAGCAGCTCAGAGAGGAGAGTCCACCAACATACATGAGGAAGAAAAGGTATCACATTCCCAACGCATCGGAGAGGGAGGAGAGGAGCCACATCCCCCCCACGTTAAAGAGGAAGACGAGACGCCACAGACCCATAATGTTAAACTGACCCTTCACATGAAAGGGCAAGCGGAGGACCCACTGATCTTACACATCAAAAATGAAGAGGAGCATCCACAGACCCCTCACTTAAAGGAGCAAGAGGAAAGGCTGACCCTTCATATTAAAAAGGAAGTTGAGGACCCACTGACCCCCTACTTTAAAGAGGAAGAGGAGGACCAAGAGGAACACAGCATCAGTCAGGAGGGAGAGGATATTGAAGGACTGGAGGAGTTCCCAGTGACTGTGAAGAGTGAAGATGATGAGGTCAAAGGGGAAAGTGAGGAGAGGGGAGGGGCGGAGCCTCCAAGCAGCAGCTCAACACAACACATGACAACAGAAGTTGATGGAGACCACTGTGGAGGATCACAAGCAGACAAGCTCTTAGCTCCACTATCAGATAGTGAGGACACAACCTCACACTGATGATGAAGACTCTAAAGATGAGAAGACAACTGACAACACCCGCTTGAAATGTTCTCACTGTCACACAACCTTTCATTCCCGTTCTTATCTGAAAGTGCACATGAGAACACACACTGGAGAAAAACCTTTTTCTTGTTCAATCTGTGGTAAAGGTTTTACACAAAATCATCATTTGAAAGAACACATGAAAATACACAGTGGAGAAAAACCTTTTTCCTGCTCAGAATGTGGCAAATGTTTTACTCACAGTCAGAGTTTGAAACTACACATGAAAATACACAGTGGAGAAAACCCTTTTTCCTGTTCAATCTGTAGTAAAGATTTTGCACAAAGTCACAATTTGAAAGCACACATGCGAACACACACCGGTGAAAAACCTTTTATCTGTTCAGCCTGTGATAAACGCTTTGTAGAAAGTAACAATTTGAAAGTGCACATGAGAACGCACACTGGGGAAAAACCTTTAATCTGTTCAAACTGCTGCAAAAACTTTACAGAAAGTCAACATTTGAAAAGACACATGAGAACACACACTGGCGAGAAATCACATTCCTGTTCAATCTGCAACAGAAGCTTTTGTGAACGATCAAACCTTGTGGCACACATGAGAACACACACTGGAGAGAAAGTGTTGAGTTGCAGTGTGTGTGGTGAAAGATTGTCTTCTAAGTACCAGTGTAAGAAACACAAGTGTGCTGGTGAGAACAGCAGCAGCAAATGAAACTGCAAGATTTGAAATAAACTGTCAAGACTTTAATTTGGGCTTTCTAACAACATCAGCACATATTACATGTGTGACATTGTTGTTTGTGTAACAATCTTTTTAATATGCTTCTACATTTATAGATTAGATATTTTATATTACTGCTTTTTTAGGTCAAGTACATGTATTAATATGTAACATTGTGTACTTTTATTACAAAATGAACAACACGTCACAACCTGCCTGGTCAGACTTCAAGTAAAGGACAAGTACGTATTTGTCTTGGAAAAACACTCACCTGTGATTTGTTGATTAAAATGACCAATCTGTCTGTCAAAATGGCAGCTCGCCTTTTTTTATAGGCACAATAAAACCAAGTTGCTTTGTTTTTCAATGTTAAAATGTTTTATTTTTTCAAT
>NC_084638.1:24228974-24248974 GCF_033978795.1 Nerophis ophidion | reverse complement strand
GGTTTGAATAGGGTAAAACATGTGGAAATATTGTATTGTTGTATCTTTTTTCCTTTATTTTATTAGACAATTAAAACTAGATGAGGTAATTCCTGAAGGAATTGCGTGTAAATGCTCCAATGCTGAAGATGAACTGAAATGTATATATTAATGTGTATATATGTGTGTGTATATATATTTGTGGTGTAGATATATGTATATCTGTATATATATATGTATATATATATATATATATATATATATATATATATATATATATATATATATATATATATATATATATATATATATATATATATATGTATATATGTATATATTTAGTATATGGATAAGCGATAGAAAATAGATGGAAGGATGTGTCTGTGTGTGTGAGTGTGTATATATATATATATATATATATATATATATATATATATATATATATATTATATGTAGTGTATATATATATATATATATATATATATATATATATATATATGTGTGTAATAGTGTGATGTTGTTGCGCTGTATTATGAACGAGACAGGGTGTTATGTTTTATTTTGAAGTATTAGTTTTATTTTGAAGAACCGGATGTCTGGTGCAGGAAGTGACTGCGTTTTTTTTGGATAATTTTTCGGACTTTTGCTGATGAGGCAATAGTTCTTCATTGCTCTGTGTTTCTTGTGTAAATATTATTTCTAAACTTTCGTAATACTTTAAAAGTTACAATATTAATGTTGTAGGTATAAGTGATGTGTTGTTTTAAGTATTTTTTTATGCACAATTTTGTTAAGTAAGGATTAGAGCGTCGAATGTTTGAAATGTTTGGTCATAATTACACATGGTATTTACGCAGGTATCACTCCGCCAGAAAAGTAGAGACCTGTGTATGTGTTTCATGTTTCCAAAACAGGTATGTGGATTTGTGTATTATCCATCCATCCATCCATTTTCTACCGCTTAATCCCTTTGTGTATTATTATCATTTGTTTTGTGATAAAACTTTTTTGTTAATGTGATTTAAATTATTATTTATGTATAATGAATGTTGTTTATTTCCTCTTCTATCTGACTTTTGATGATGAGGTATCACTCCGCCAGAAAAGTAGAGACCTGTGTATGTGTTTCATGTTTCCAACAAAGGTGGCCAATAAATGATGAAACGACAGAATGGTGTTACCATTTAGTGGTCAATTGTACAGAATATGTACTGAACTGTGCAATCTATTAATACAAGTTTCAATCAATCAATCAATAGTGCGTATTCACAGCGCATGTGTAAAAAAAAAAAAAAAAAAAAAAAAAAATCCCAGTCCACAAGTATCATTCACAACACATTCTCTTAGATTTCCATGTTATGATACATGTTCACATTATTAATTGACTGTATCTAAAAAAGATTTAAAAAAATAGATTTTTATTTAAATGAAAATATTAAATAATCCTTAAAAAATATAATGACTTGGTTTATATTATTGTATATACTAGGTCATAAAATCAGTGTCAGTTGAGTCTGTCCATAGGTTGCCTGTAGGGATTTTTAATGTCCAGCAGATGTTAGTATTAAGTGACACAGTATAGTTTTGCAATGTGTCAAAACACTGTACGACGCCTCATCAATCCATCACTAATGATCACACAAATCAGGAAATTTCAAGGCTTTTATCTGCACTGAACTTTATCAGTCTTCGTTACTATGAAAGACTTTTTGAAGAATTAATCAATGAAAACCGCCAGTCAAATGACAAATTCTGTATGCAGGGTTACCTTTCAACAGAATTGTGTTAAATGTTGTTGTTTATTATCCGGAAGAGTGACACAGGCATTTAACTTTTCCACACACCATCCTGAATCACGGTTTCAATCGTAGTCCATGTTAACTACCAAACCGTAACTTAAAAGGGTTGGTTGAACAACTATAAGGACTAGCAGGTCATCGCTATTGTTGCTGGAAGGCACAGTACTCATGGACTAAACTTTTGGGAAATTCCTGTTGAAATCAATGGGACATCCTTCAAAGTTCCACTTATTCCATCTGATTCCAGCTGTTCCAACTTTAAAATTTTCAGACAGTTCAGGAATTGTTTGCCTGATTTCAACAATGCTAAAATAATTCCAGGATTTCAGTTCATTGTCAGCATTGGAACAATCACATGCTATTCCTTCAGGAATTGCCTCATCTAGTTTTTAAAGTTTAATAAAAAATAAATAAAAAAACGACAAAAAAATTTACAACAATACAACATTTCCACGTTTTAACCTATTCAAACCATTTCACCTTCGACACATTCCACCATCCCGGAAATTCAAACTTCCCCTTTTCCTTGTCAAAAAAAGTTCAGGATTTTCCCGAATTCCTGCTTTTCCGAAGCCCTATTTCTACTCTTTTTTTCTGGCAACTACTCCTTCCACATTTTTCAACGCGTTTTAACTGTTCCACTGTCGAAACTTTCCTCTTAATCAGAACTGGAAAAATTCTCTGTTTTCCCGAAATTCCGTATTACCATTTGTCATTTCAACATGTTATTACTTCAACAATTCTCCACCAATTGAGAAATTGTCCAAGACATCAATACATTTAGATTAGATAGTACTTTATTTATTCCTTCAGGAGAGTAAATGCCTTGGCAGAAGACACCACCTGATTAAATGTAAAACTACAAAGAGCAGACTGCCAAAGATGCCAAAGACTCTTATACCGCAGGATTTTTTATTTTGTTAAATAATCATCAAACGTCACCATTGACATCAGTGATGCTATTTGGAACAGAAATTATATATCTAGAAAAATTAATGAAACCGGGAAACAGCAGCGAAGGTCTGCCCGGCCGCAGACTGGCTGCATAGTCTTTATAGCTGTTCAACCAACCTTTTTAAGCTACGGTTGGGTAGTTAACATGGGCGCCAATTTGCCTCGTACCATGGTAGCTGTTTTGCCAACCCTTTTAAGTTACGGTTTTAAGAAGTACCAAATGTTGAAACCGTAGGTCAGGATGGTGTGTGTAAAAGCAAAATGCCTGTGTCAGTCTCCCAGCATTGGAGTACTCGTACATAATTCTTTCAGGAATTGCCTAATCTCCTTGTAAATGTTTAATAAAAAAGGAAAATAACTACAAAAAAGATACAACAATACAACATTTCCACATTTTTTAACCTATTACATTCTGGAAAGTTCAAGATATTCCAAATTTCTTGCTTTGACAAAGCCTTCTTTGCATCAACTACGCCTTTCACATTTTTCAACATACTACAAATTTTAAAATCCAAGGGTTTTGCTATAAATAGAACATTGACAGTCTACTTCACTGTCTGACACTTTTTGGGCAGCATACCAAAATCACCAGTTGATGGTAAACTCAATATCAAACGTCACATTTAAACAGAGCCTACAACAAAATATTTGCTTTCACAATTTTATTTTCAGGGAGACTGACACGGGCATTTAGCTTTTCCACACACCATCCTGACTCACGGTTTCAACATTTGGTACTTGTTAAAACCGTAACTTAAAATGGTTTGCTGAACAGCTATCAAGGTACGAGGCAATCGGCGCCCATGTTAACTATCCAACCGTAACTTAAAAAGGTTGGTTGAACAGGTATAATGACTATGCGGTCAGACTTCCTGGTGACCTGGTATTTCTTTAATACTGTTGTTCTGAGGGCACAGTATGCATGGACTGCCTGTGCAATTTATCGATTCCTGATTATTCTAAATGATAATTAGTGGGAGACCTGACAACACCGATGCATCGACGTATGCGTCGAGCTCTATGAATGAAACCCTGTATATTTGCGCAGAAACAGTTAATTCTTTTGATAGCTCAGTTGATAGAGTGGATATCTGTATTTGCTTATGCTGAGTTTTTTAGGGTACTGGTTCAAATCCAGCTCGATGGATCACTCATTACGTTTTTACCATGAATTGATTAACGTGGAACCCGACCCCGACTTAAGTTGAAAAACTTATTCGGGTGTTACCATTTAGTGGTCAATTGTTCAGAATATGTACCGAACTGGGCAATCTACTAATAAAAGTTTCAATCAATCAATCAATAGTGCGTATTCAGAGCGTATATGTAAAAAAAATAAAAAAAATTCCCAGTCCACAAGTAGCCTCATTCACAACACGTTCTCTTAGATTTCCATGTTATGATACATGTTCACATTATTTATTGACTGTATCTAAAAAAGATTTAAAAAAATATATATTTTTATTTAAATGAAGATATGAAATAATCCTAAATGAAATACAATGACTTGGTTTATATTATTGTATAAACTAGGTCATAAAATCAGTGTCAGTTGAGTCGGTCCATAGGTCACGTGTAGGGATTTTTAATGTCCAGCAGATGTCAGGATTTAGATACACAGTATCAATACAGTTTTGCAATGTGTCAAAAGGCTATACGACGCCTCATCAACCTATCACTAATGATCACTCAAGTCAGGAAATATCAAGGCTTTTATCTGCACTGAACATTGTCAGTGTTCTCTACTAGCAAAGACTTTTTGAATAGTCAATCAATCATAACCACCAGTCAAATGACAAATTCGGTATGCAGTGTTACCTTTCAACAGAAATGTGTTTAATCTTGTTGTTTGTTATCTGGAAGATTGACACAGGCATTTAACTTTTCCACAAACCATCCTGAATCACAGTTTCAATCGTAGTCCATGTTAACTACCAAACCGTGACTTAAAAGGGTTGGTTGAACAACTATAAGGACTAGCAGGTCATTGCTAGTGTTGCTGGAAGGCACAGTACTCATGGACTAAATTTTGGGGAAATTTCTGTTGAAATCAATGGGAAATCCTTCAAAGTTCCGCGTTTGCCATCTGACTCTAACTGTTCCAACTTCAAAATATTCAGCCTGTTCAGAAACTGTGTACTTGACTTCAACGATGCTAAAAATATTCGAGGATTTCAGTTCATATTCAGCATTGGAGCATTTACACGCAATTCCTTCAGGAATTTCCTCATGTAGTTTTAAATGTTAAATAAAAAAAAGATACAACAATACAACATTTCCACATGTTGTTACCTATTCAAACCATTCCACCTTTGACACATTGCACCATTCTGGAAATTCAAACTTCCCATTTTCGTAGTTCAAAAAAAGTTCAGGAATTTCCAGAATTCCTGATCTCCTGAAGCCCTATTTCCACCTTTTTTCTGGCGACTACGATTTCCACATTTTTCAACGCGTTTTAACTGTTCCACCGTCGAAGCTTTCCTCTTAATCAGAACTGGAAAAATTATCTGTTTTCCCGAAATTCCGTATTACCATTTGTCATTTCAACATGTTATTACTTCAACAATTCTCCACCGATTGAGAAATTGTCCAAGACATCAATAAATTTAGATTAGATAGAACTTTATTTATTCCTTCAGGAGAGTAAATGCCTTGGCAGAAGACACCACCTGATTAAATGTAAAACTACAAAGAGCAGACCGCCAAAGGTGCCAAAGACTCTTATACCGCAGGATTTTTTATTTTGTCAAATAATCATCAAATGAGACCGGGCAACAGCAGCGAAGGTCTGCCCGCACTTCCTGTGTTTAAACCCCGCCCCCTCCGTGCTGCCAACGGAAACAAGCACTCCGCCCGCTTCGCCACAGTCTTTAATTCAAACAAAAACAGCTTGTAAAGAAGATACCGCCAGGCAGCCCATGCGTGCCGTGCCCTCCGGGCAACAGCAGCAAAGGTCTGCCCGGACGCAGATTGGCTGCGTAGTCTTTATAGCTGTTCAACCAACCTTTTTAAGCTACGGTTGGGTAATTAACATGGGCGCCAATTTGCCTCGTACCTTGGTAGCTGTTTTGCCAACCCTTTTAAGTTACGGTTTTAAGAAGTACCAAATGTTGAAACCGTAGGTCAAGATGGTGTGTGTAAAAACAAAAGGCCTGTGTCAGTCTCCCAGAATTGGAGTACTTGTACATAACTCCTTCAGGAATTGTCTAATCTACTTGTAAATGTTTAATAAAAAAAGGAAAATAACTACAAAAAAAGATACAATAGAACATTTATTAATCTATTACACCATTCTGGAAAGTTCAAGATTTTCCAAATGTCTTGCTTTGACAAAGCTTTTGACACGGGCAGAAAAATCATGGACGCCATGTGATGGATGTAGGGAGGAGTTGGAAAAAATGTGGCCAGAAAAATAAGGAATTGAAGAAGTCCTCTTGAAAATAGGTAAGTACCATTCATGATGTCATTGTTTTGTTGACTTAAACTTGTGATTGGGCTTTGAACACATTTTCTCATTCTGGTATTGTTTGTGCTATTTTTTCCCTTTCAGATCTGGTCCAAGTCAGAGTACTTCAAACTCTCTGCGACTTGGTTGGAGACAAATACAGCGACGGCCCTCCTCAACAATCGGGCCAGCAAGAGCTCTTTCCTGAGAGCGGCGTATTCATATCATTGTTCCGCCTTGCTGCCATGAGACATGCTGCAAAGCCCAATTGTATGCCTTTATTTTGACCTCATTTTTTTACAGTAGAGGAGTGTCAAAATGCTGTCCCTTTTTGACGCCCTGGAAACAAACCTGCAGGAACACGAAAGCGCATCCTTAACCGGAAAAAAGTTGAAGGAATCCTTAGTAAGTTTTCCCAAACAGAGGGTGTTTTCAGGCCAAAATTGGGTAACAATAATTAAATAGAAGTTCAATATGAGAAATGTTGATCCCTTTTCGATTACAGCAGACTGGAAGCATAACTGAATGTTACATAATTACAATTTGTTATAGACTAAAAACTAGCGTTATGATGAGCAATATAGTTTTATGTCCATCAACTTGAAGTGTGGTTGTGTGTATTAATGGTTTTGCGTAAATGAAGGCTTTAAACGGCAATAAAAAAGCATTAAATGCATTGCCCAGAGGCATTTAAAAAATGGAATACGATTGTAGGACATGGCGGACAGTCAATATGTCAAACGGTAAAGGAAAATTAACTTAAGAAGGTTACAGTCATCGAAATTGTTAGTCTGTCTGTGTGTTTCTTTTTCGAACTGCGGCTTTCAAACTGCATACAAGAGGTATTGTAAGGTGGGAACACGACAAAAGCACTGCTTCAATAAAGCAAAATGAAACTGCTCTGGGGGCATAAACTTTTCCATTCTTTGGTCACTGTAGGCGTGTAGTCCTTAACTGTGACACCATGTCAGGATAATGGAGAAGTTGAGCCGACACGGAGTCGTTTATTTCAATCATCTCCACTTCAACACATATGAGCTAACTTGCCTAACATTAGCAACTGTTGTGACGCAATTCCCTCAAGTGATCTACGCTAGCCTAGGATGGACAAAAGAGGCAATTTTCACAGCAGACCACAACTATTTCATTCTCTGACATTCCCACAATAAATGAATACAAGTTCCTTCAGCTGCCGGACACTTGATACATACTTGCTGTTTACTGTAAACATTTGAAACAACAGAGAGGGTGTAAATACAATAAATGCAATATGTTTAATTGCTATAGCTTTTTTAAAATGCATTTTATTGGCATTTTTACCAATATTATTCTGTATTTTTCTAAAATGTTGAAATCGATCGTCCATTTCCAAACACATGCATCATTTGCAATCCTAGTATGATGTTCATTTATTTTTCCATACAACCTTTGAACTATTTTAAAACAAATTGTATCTTGATTAAAAATGGTATCCTCCAGTTTGTGGCTATTATAAGTCATAATTTCAGGGAATATATATATACTTATATATATATATATACTTACAGCATGTTTCAAACAGACACAACTAAATAAATTGCTAATGGGTATATTATATTGATCATCTGATGCAGAATGGGATGTTTGTTTAGAGGCTTTAAGTGCAGTTCTCCTTTAATATTTTGGATAGTCAAACCTTTTAATGAGCGATTGTCTACGGCCACGCACACAGTCAAAACACCAGATGCTACTCCACAAAAATAAATCAATAAAAATACATTCTCCAATGAAACAGCTTTGTAATCCAATTCTAATACACTAGATGGTAACAGTTCATGTAAACTTTTCAACTCATTTACTTGTCTAATGCTTGCAGCTGTGTGTATACAGATCATTGTAAGCTTTTGATGATATAAAAAAAACAATGAAATGCAGTCGCACATGGGCATTACATTTGTTTAAGTACCAACAAAATGGCATTAAAAAGCATTACATTTGATTTGCATTATTATTGTTATTGCATTGCTTTGCATATATTTGATAGCTGTAGAAACTGATGTGGCAAAATAACGAATGGCTGATTATTATGTTCTTGCCTTGCAGCGTATGTCCTGAGATGCAGTACCCTTCCTGATTGGGACGATATTGAGGAGGTCAAGCTCAAGAAAGCTTTGGTAAACAAAAGTCAGGCCAGAGACGGTTTTAAGTAGGCCCTTGTACCTGTCAAGTTCATTCTATGGTAGGATGTTTCCTTGGTAAACATGTTCAATATTTTGGTCTAGGTTTGCGCGGTATATGTTGTAAAAAATGGCCCTATGATGTAGCTTTTAGTACCACGTTATACTGTGATAATGCATATTGAGCTGTGCCGTGTCAAGCAAATTTGGCAGTGATGCAACCTCACTAACAAGCTAGCGGCTAATATCCTTTTACAGTTCAAAGTTGTTTCCAAATAAAAAAAAAATGCAGCTGGAAATGACGCAGTATGTTACTGCTTACATAATCAGGTATATTAGTAGCTTTTGTAACCAATTTCAACATGTTTCAATGATCATTTGTGTACCAAATGTTATATTGTTATCGCAGGAGGCTGTTCTATTGTTTACAACAGTGTTTCTTAATCCTAGGGCTGGGGCCCACTGTTTGGCTGCGAGTACCCCTTGGAAGCCGCCAATAAATATCTGTTTCTTAGCTGTGGTCCGTCCATATGGGCCGCAATGGTACTCGCTTGTAATCCACTTTAGTGTAGAAGGACTCATTCAGTGTTTATATTTCATTTGGTCCCAGACCCCTCTGTGGTGGAAAATTCTGAGACCCCTCTGTGGTGGAAAAGTTGGTAGTGCCCCAAGGTTAAAAATGTTAAGAATCCCTGGTTTTCAATGTGTGATTATTTTTTTGTATGTAGACCAGTTCCAGACAGCACGGTTACAATTTTATAAATGTATTTCAGTTTTTGCTTGGAATATTTCAAAAATGGAAATGTTGTCATTTACTCACCCTCTTACTGAGATGAAGTCAAGTGTTTTTTTAACTAAGGTACCCGGTTTGCTCAACAAGGAGTTAAAAAAACTACACCTGACTTTTTCACAATAACAAAGTGAGTACTTAAGGTCAAATTCATTTATTTTTGTATTTGTTTTATTTTTTGTATATTGTTTTCTATGTTGTCTTAAGTATTGTAAATGTCAATATGTACATTATGTATGTACTAATTCACTACATTTACATTTTGTTATTTAATCTATTTTTAAATTATATTTTGTATTTTTGTGTAGCCAAATAAAGTGATACACCTTTCAATATTTGAGTATTTGTTTAGTGTTATTTCTAATTAAGTCAGATGAATATTTAAATTGCACTCTCAATTTGTTCTCATGATTCTCAAATTTGAGATATGATAATAAATTTAAGATAAATAATCAAGTCATTAAAAAGACATACATAAGATCTCTTTTATTGCTCATACATCTCATTTCTTTCTCTTTTTATCATCCTTCAAAATGAATGAGACATAATTGAGAACAATGGCATACATATATGAGCTCTCGTCAGTGTATCCCACTTCTCAAATATTGCTCAAAGGGTTGTCTCAAATCAACCTCCTTTGTCTCAGTGACGTCTTGTCTCTTTTTAGCTTATTTATTGCTCCTAAGGGTCCCTTAGGAGCAATAAAGGAGAAGCAATTGATCACAAAATTAGACAGATATGAGAAGCTCAAAATGTTCTCAAGATACAAGATTAAGCAACAGATGAGCAAGCAAATTTTTGCTCTGGCCACGCTCCCTCCACCCCAGTGGACGATGGCGTGGAACAGCGCAGAGGCGACCACAGTGTATATGTTTCTTTTAGTTGTTATTCATAGCTGTATGTAGAAGTGTCTGCTTGTATCCGCTGCTTTAATGTCTTTAATGTCCTTTGTCTTCTTTGATGTTTACCTCTTACACACATGTGAGAGGGATGTGTACTATGGCTATGAGTTGTTGTTTTTTTTCCCTTGGCCTCAGTCTGGACCCCCCTTCTCCAGGGCCCAGGTTTAGACCATTTTTTTTTACTATATTTTATTTTATTTTAATCTTCTATTTTTTTCACCCATTCCCAACCTCATTACACTTTACAGAGCCAGGAGTCCTCGATTACATTTATGTATGGAACACAATCTTATTGTCACAAGACCCAGGGTAGACTAGGGGTTGAGACTGCTGACTTTGAATGAAAAGTACTGAGTTCAAGCCTCACTCTGGTTGATAGTATTTTTTTTTTTTACCTCATCATACTTTACTAAGGCCGGGAGTCATCGATTACACTTGTGTATGGACTAAAATCCTACCTTTACAAGACTGAAAGTAGCTCAGTGGCTAAGACTGTTGCATTAAAAACAAACTGTACAGAGTTCAAACCCCACCCCACTCCGCTCAGCTGTATTTTTTCCACCTCATCTTACTCCAGTGAGTCAGGGGTCGTAGATAACATTTGTGTATGGAAAGAAATCCATTCTTCACAGGACCAGGGATAGCTCAGTGGTTAAGACTGCTGACTCTGAATGACAGGTACTGGGTTCGAATTCCACTCATGTTGACAACATTTAGTTTAAGCTTGTCATACTTTACTGAGCCAGGAGTCCTCGATTACATTTGTGTATAGAACACAATCTTCTCTTCATGAGACCCAGGATAGACCAGGTGTTAAGACATCTGACTCGGAATGAAAAGTACTGGGTTCAAGTCCCACTCAGGTTGACTGTATTTTGTTCTACCTCATCAAACTTTACTGGGCCATCAGTCCTCGATTACATTTGTGTATGAAAAAACAAATATCTCATCAAGACCCAGGATAGCCCAGTGGTTAAGACTGCTGACTCTGAATAACAGGTACTGGGTTCGAATCCCGCTCATGTTGACAAAATTTTGTTTAAGCTTGTCTTACTTTACTGAGCCAGGAGTCCTCGATTACATTTGTGTATAGAAGACAATCTTCTCTTCACAAGACCCAAGATAGACCAGGGGTTAAGACATCTGACTCGGAATGAAAAGTACTGGGTTCAAATCCCACTCAGGTTGAGTGTATTTTGTTCTACCTCATCAAACTTTACTGGGCCACAGTCCTCGATTACATTTGTGTATGAAAAAAAATGGTCACATCTAGACCCAGGATAGCCCAGTGGTTAAGACTGTTGACTCAAGTTGAAGAGTGTGGGGTTCGACTCCTGCTTGGGTCGATGTGTAATTTAAAAGATCAGCTGGAGGCTGCAAGTTGACAAATATTGTAACTGTGTCATTTCTCCCATGTAATGTTAAAATAATAATTTGATTTACTTTTTTTTTTATCCAATTACAATTAACCTATTTTATTTTATTTGTACCCAGGAGAGCTCATTGGTCAACGCTCTTTATTTATCCTATTCCCACCCACCTCAGGAGTTACGCTCACTCGCACACACACGCGCACTCATTCTCACACACACACACACACACACACACACACACACACACACTCACAGGTAACCCCTGAGGTGTCATCATTGACTATTTGACAATTTATTTTGGATTATTATTAGCTTTAGTGTTGACTTAATTTTTCAACTATATGTTAGTCAAACAACTAGCACATAACATTACTCTGTGTGGGGGAGAAGAAGCAGCCCACAATGTATGTCGTCTTGACGCCATACTGCCAAATTACTGACTCCATGTATGGGATTTGAACTCACTACCCGTGTATTAGGAGCCCACAGTGTTGACCATTGAGCTATCCTGGGTCCCAACAAAGTTTGGTTTTCGCTCATATACAAATGTTATCAGTGAACTATGATCAGGCAAAACAAAGAACAAGAACTTCCCGGATGTGGATTTGAACCCAGTAGTACTGCGTGTGAGGCAGCAGTGTTAACCATTGAGCTATCACAGGTCCCACTGAGTATTGTTTTTCACTCATATACAAATGTAATCAGTGAACTATGATCAAGGCAAAACAATAAACTAACGCCTCCTAACAATGGATTTGAACCCAGTAGTTCTGCATGAGAGGCAGCAGTCTTAACCATTGAGCTATCCTGAGTCTTATTGTAAGTGTAGTCTGGCTCATTCATTAATGGAATCGTGACATCTGTCCCAGTAAACTACGATTGAGGTGGAGCTCAATTTTGAACTGAAGTTACATATCAAACCAATTGGGATTCAAACCCAGTACCCCCATATTTGAAGCTCACAGTGTTGACCATTGAGGTATCCTGGGTTCCATCAAGACATGATTTTCACTCATATACAAATGCAATCATTTAACAATGATAGAGATGAAACAAAAAACAAGACCTCCCATCTTGTGGATTTGAACCCAGTAGTACCGTGTGAGAGGCAGCAGCCTTAACCACTGAGCATTTTGGGTTCTACTACTTCATGATCTGGATCAATATACAAATGTTACATACCTGTTGTTGAGTAGTTGGTGTGTGCCATGTTTCTCAGGTGTGACATACCTGTTGTTGGTGTGTGCCATGTCTCTCAGGTGTGACATACCTGTTATTGGTGTGTGCCATGTCTCTCAGGTGTGACATACCTGTTGTTGGTGTGTGCCATGTCTCTCAGGTGTGACATACCTGTTGTTGGTGTGTGCCATGTCTCTCAGGTGTGACATACCTGTTGTTGGTGTGTGCCATGTCTCTCAGGTGTGACATACCTGTTGTTGGTGTGTGCCATGTCTCTCAGGTGTGACATACCTGTTATTGGTGTGTGCCATGTCTCTCAGGTGTGACATACCTGTTATTGGTGTGTGCCATGTCTCTCAGGTGTGACATACCTGTTATTGGTGTGTGCCATGTCTCTCAGGTGTGACATACCTGTTGTTGGTGTGTGCCATGTCTCTCAGGTGTGACATACCTGTTGTTGGTGTGTGCCATGTCTCTCAGGTGTGACATACCTGTTATTGGTGTGTGCCATGTCTCTCAGGTGTGACATACCTGTTGTTGGTGTGTGCCATGTCTCTCAGGTGTGACATACCTGTTATTGTTGTGTGCCATGTCTCTCAGGTGTGACATACCTGTTGTTGGTGTGTGCCATGTCTCTCAGGTGTGACATACCTGTTGTTGGTGTGTGCCATGTCTCTCAGGTGTGACATACCTGTTATTGTTGTGTGCCATGTCTCTCAGGTGTGACATACCTGTTATTGGTGTGTGCCATGTCTCTCAGGTGTGACATACCTGTTGTTGGTGTGTGCCATGTCTCTCAGGTGTGACATACCTGTTGTTGGTGTGTGCCATGTCTCTCAGGTGTGACATACCTGTTATTGGTGTGTGCCATGTCTCTCAGGTGTGACATACCTGTTGTTGGTGTGTGCCATGTCTCTCAGGTGTGACATACCTGTTGTTGGTGTGTGCCATGTCTCTCAGGTGTGACATACCTGTTATTGGTGTGTGCCATGTCTCTCAGGTGTGACATACCTGTTATTGGTGTGTGCCATGTCTCTCAGGTGTGACATACCTGTTATTGGTGTGTGCCATGTCTCTCAGGTGTGACATACCTGTTGTTGGTGTGTGCCATGTCTCTCAGGTGTGACATACCTGTTGTTGGTGTGTGCCATGTCTCTCAGGTGTGACATACCTGTTGTTGGTGTGTGCCATGTCTCTCAGGTGTGACATACCTGTTGTTGGTGTGTGCCATGTCTCTCAGGTGTGACATACCTGTTGTTGTCATACCTGCCAGCTTGTCTGCAGCAATAAACAAGTCATCAATTGAGTCCACAACATGTTTGATGTTTATTCCTCTCATGTTGAAGTAGTTCCCATCTGCAGTTCGCCCACTGCGCTCTATCACCACCATGTGGTCATACCTGCAACAACTTCATAGTTCTTTGAAACTATCGCCACCATGTGGTCATACCTGCAACAACTTCATCGTTCTTTGAAACTATCGACACCATGTGGTCATACCTGCAACAACGTCATAGTTCTTTGAAACTATCGCCACCATGTGGTCATACCTGCAACAACTTCATAGTTCTTTGAAACTATCGACACCATGTGGTCATACCTGCAACAACTTCATAGTTCTTTGAAACTATCGCCACCATGTGGTCATACCTGCAACAACGTCATAGTTCTTTGAAACTATCGCCACCATGTGGTCATACCTGCAACAACTTCATAGTTTTTGAAACTATCGCCACCATGTGGTCATACCTGCAACAACGTCATAGTTCTTTGAAACTATCGCCACCATGTGGTCATACCTGCAACAACTTCATAGTTCTTTGAAACTATCGACACCATGTGGTCATACCTGCAACAACTTCATAGTTCTTTGAAACTATCGCCACCATGTGGTCATACCTGCAACAACGTCATAGTTCTTTGAAACTATCGCCACCATGTGGTCATACCTGCAACAACTTCATAGTTTTTGAAACTATCGCCACCATGTGGTCATACCTGCAACAACGTCATAGTTCTTTGAAACTATCGCCACCATGTGGTCATACCTGCAACAACTTCATAGTTCTTTGAAACTATCGACACCATGTGGTCATACCTGCAACAACTTCATAGTTCTTTGAAACTATCGCCACCTTGTGGTCATACATGATATATGGTGTGTGATACATGATGTGTGATATATGATGTGTGATACATGATGTGTGATATATGATGTTTGATACATGACGTGTGATACATGACGTGTGATACATGATGTGTGACACATGATGTGTGATATATGATGTCCATCCATCCATCTCTTCCGCTTATCCGGGGTCGGGTTGCGGGGGTAGCAGCCTAAGCAGGGAAACCCAGACTTCCCTCTCTCCAGCCACTTCGTCTAGCTCTTCCCGGGGGATCCCGAGGGGTTCCCAGGCCAGCCGGGAGACATAGTCTTCCCAACGTGTCCTGGGTCTTCCCCTTGGCCTCCTACCGGTTGGACGTGCCCTAAACACCTCCCTAGGGAGGCGTTCGGGTGGCATCCTGACCAGATGCCCGAACCACCTCATCTGGCTCCTCTCCATGTGAAGGAGCAGCGGCTTTACTTTGATTCTTCCCGGATGACAGAGCTTCTCACCCTATCTCTAAGGGAGAGCCCCGCCACACGGCGGAGGAAACTCATTTGGGCCGCTTGTACCCGTGATCTTATCCTTTCGGTCATGACCCAAAGCTCATGACCATAGGTGAGGATGGGAACGTAGATCGACCGGTAAATTGAGAGCTTTGCCTTCCGGCTCAGCTCCTTCTTCACCACAACGGATCGATACAACGTCCGCATTACTGAAGACGCCGCACCGATCCGCCTGTCGATCTCACGATCCACTCTTCCCTCACTCGTGAACAAGACTCCTAGGTACTTGAACTCCTCCACTTGGGGCAGTGTCTCCTCCCCAACCCGGAGATGGCCCTCCACCAGTGCTGATTCTCATTCCGGTCGCTTCACACTCGGCTGCAAACCGATCCAGTGAGAGCTGAAGATCTCGGCCAGATGAAGCCATCAGGACTACATCATCTGCAAAAAGCAGAGACCTAATCCTGCGGCCACCAAACCGGAACCCCTCAACGCCTTAACTGCACCTAGAAATTCTGTCCATAAAAGTTATGAACAGAATCGGTGACAAAGGACAGCCTTGGCGGAGTCCAACCCTCACTGGAAACGTGTCCGACTTACTGCCAGCAATGCGGACCAAGCTCTGACACTGATCATACAGGGAGCGGACTGCCACAATAAGACAGTCCGGTACCCCATACTCTCTGAGCACTCCACACAGGACTTCCCGAGGGACACGGTCAAATGCCTTCTCCAAGTCCACAAAGCACATGTAGACTGGTTGGGCAAACTCCCATGCACCCTCAAGAACCCTGCCGAGAGTATAGAGCTGGTCCACAGTTCCACGACCAGGACGAAAACCACACTGTTCCTCCTGAATCCGAGGTTCGACTATCCGGCGAAGCCTCCTCTCCAGTACACCTGAATAAACCTTACTGGGAAGGCTGAGGAGTGTGATCCCACGATAGTTGGAACACACCCTCCGGTCCCCCTTCTTAAAGAGAGGAACCACCACCCCGGTCTGCCAATCCAGAGGTACCGCCCCCGATGTCCACGCGATGCTGCAGAGTCTTGTCAACCAACACAGCCCCACAGCATCCAGAGCCTTAAGGAACTCCGGGCGGGTCTCATCCACCCCCGGGGCCTTGCCGCCGAGGAGCTTTTTAACTACCTCAGCGACCTCAGCCCCAGAAATAGGAGAGTCCACCACAGATTCCCCAGGCACTGCTTCCTCAAAGGAAGACGTGTTGGTGGGATTGAGGAGGTCTTCGAAGTATTCCCTCCACCGATCCACAACATCCGCAGTCGAAGTCAGCAGAACACCATCCGCACCATACACGGTGTTGATAGTGCACTGCTTCCCCTTCTTGAGGCGGCGTATGGTGGTCCAGAATCGCTTCAAAGCCGTCCGGAAGTTGTTTTCCATGGCTTCCCCGAACTCTTCCCATGTCCGAGTTTTTGCCTCCGCGACCGCTAAAGCTGCACACCGCTTGGCCCGTCGGTACCCGTCCACTGCCTCCGGAGTCCTATGAGCCAAAAGAACCCGATAGGACTCCTTCTTCAGCTTGACGGCATCCCTCACTGCTGGTGTCCACCGACGGGTTCTGGGATTACCGCCAAGACAGGCACCAACTACCTTGCGGCCACAGCTCCAATCAGCCGCCCCGACAATAGAGGTGCGGAACATGTTCCACTCGGACTCAATGTCCAGCACCTCCCTCGTGATATGTTCAAAGTTCTCCCGGAGGTGGGAATTGAAACTCTCTCTGACAGGAGACTCTGCCAGACGTTCCCAGCAGACCCTCACAATGCGCTTGGGCCTGCCAGGTCTGTCCGGCATCCTCCCCCACCATCGCAGCCAACTCACCACCAGGTGGTGATCGGTAGAAAGCTCCGCCCCTCTCTTCACCCGAGTGTCCAAAACATAAGGCCGCAAATCCGATGACACAACTACAAAGTCGATCATGGAACTGCGGCCTAGGTTGTCCTGGTGCCGAGTGCACATATGGACACCCTTATGTTTGAACATGGTGTTTGTTATGGACAATCCGTGACGAGCACAAAAGTCCAATAACAAAACACCACTCGGGTTTAGATCCGGGCGGCCATTCTTCCCAATCACTCCTCTCCAGATTTCACTGTCGTTGCCAACATGAGCATTGAAGTCCCCCAGTAGGACAAGGGAATCACCCGGGGGAGCACTTTCCAGAACTTCCTCGAGTGTACCCAAAAAGGGTGGGTATTCTGACCTGCTGTTTGGTGTGTAAGCACAAACAACAGTCGGGACCCGTCCCCCCAACCGAAGGCGAAGGGAAGCTACCCTCTCGTCCACTGGGTTGAACTCAAACGTGCAGGCTTTGAGCCGGGGGGGAACGAGAATTGCCACCCCAGCCCGTCGCCTCTCACTGCCGGCAACGCCAGAGTGGAAGAGGGTCCAATCCCTCTCGAGAGAAGTGGTTCCAGAGCCCTTGCTGTGCGTCGAGGTGAGTCCGACTATATCCAGCAGGAACTTCTCTACCTCGCGGACTAGCTCAGGCTCCTTCCCCCCCAGTGAGGTGACGTTCCACGTCCCAAGAGCTAGCTTCTGTAGCCGAGGATCGGACTGCCAAGTGCCCTGCCTTCGGCTGTCGCCCAGCTCACAATGCACCCGACCTCTATGGCCCCTCCTATGAGTGGTGAGCCCATTGGAGGGATGACCCACATTGCCTCTTCGGGCTGTGCCCGGCCGGGCCCCATGGGGACAGGCCCGGCCACCAGGCGCTCGCCATCGTGCCCCGACTCCGGGCCTGGCTCCAGAGCGGGGCCCCGGTGACCCGCGTCCGGGCGAGGGAAATCTGAGTTCATTTTGTTGTAAATTCCATAGAAGTCTTTGAGCTGCTCTTTGTCTGATCACTCACCTAGGACCTGTTTGTCTTGGGGGACCCTACCAGGGGGCTTAAAGCCCCCGGACAACATAGCTCCTAGGATCATTGGGACACGCAAACTCCTCTACCACGGTAAGGTAGCAGCTCAGAGAGGAGAGTCCACCAACATACATGAGGAAGAAAAGGTATCACATTCCCAACGCATCGGAGAGGGAGGAGAGGAGCCACATCCCCCCCACATTAAAGAGGAAGACGAGACGCCACAGACCCATAATGTTAAACTGACCCTTCACATGAAAGGGCAAGCGGAGGACCCACTGATCTTACACATCAAAAATGAAGAGGAGCATCCACAGACCCCTCACTTAAAGGAGCAAGAGGACAGGCTGACCCCTCATATTAAAAAGGAAGTTGAGGACCCACTGACCCCCTACTTTAAAGAAGAAGAGCAGGACCAAGAGGAACACAGCATCAGTCAGGAGGGAGAGGATATTGAAGGACTGGAGGAGTTCCCAGTGACTGGTGTCCCTGTGAAGGGTGAAGATGATGAGGTCAGAGGTGAAAGTGAGGAGAGGGGAGGGGGGGAGCCTCCAAGCAGCAGCTCAACACAACACATGACAACAGAAGCTGATGAAGACCACTGTGGAGGATCACAAGCAGACAAGCTCTTAGCTCCACTATCAGATAGTGAGGACACAACCTCACACTCTCCTGACACTGATGATGAAGACTCTAAAGATGATAAGACAACTGACAACACCCGCTTGAAATGTTCTCACTGTCACACAACCTTTCATTCCCGTTCTTATCTGAAAGTGCACATGAGAACACACACTGGAGAAAAACCTTTTTCTTGTTCAATCTGTGGTAAAGGTTTTACACAAAATCATCATTTGAAAGAACACATGAAAATACACAGTGGAGAAAAACCTTTTTCCTGTTCAATCTGTAGTAAAGGTTTTGCACAAAGTCACAATTTGAAAGCACACATGCGAATACACACCGGTTTATCTGTTCAGCCTGTGGTAAACATCTTGGAGAAAGTAACAATTTGAAAGTGCACATGAGAACGCACACTGGGGAAAAACCTTTTATCTGTTCAAACTGTGGCAGAAGCTTTACAGAAAGTCAACATTTGAAAAGACACATGAGAACACACACTGGAGAGAAAGTGTTGGGTTGCAGTGTGTGTGGTGAAAGATTGTCTTCTAAGTAGCAGTGTAAGAAACACAAGTGTGCTGGTGAGAACAGCAGCAGCAAATGAAACTGCAAGATTTGAAATAAACTGTCAAGACTTTAATTTGAGCTTTCTAACAACATCAGCACATATAACATGTGTGACATTGTTGTTTGTGTAACAATCTTTTTAACATGCTTCTACATTTATAGATTAGATATTTATATTAGTGCTTTTGTCATGTATTAATATGTAACATTGTGTACTTTTATCACAAATTGAACAACACGTCACAACCTGCCTGGTCAGACTTCAAGTAAAGGACAAGTACGTATTTGTCTTGGAAAAACACTCACCTGTGATTTGTTGATTAAAATGACCAATCTGTCTGTCAAAATGGCAGCTCGCCTTTTTTTTATAGGCACAATAAAACCAAGTTGTTTTGTTTTTCAGTGTTAAAATGTTTTATTTTTTCAATCACAAGTCTGTAAACCAGTTGTTCGACGGGGTTTTGGTGACATGAAGTCCTTTTGAAGACACATTTTCTTATGTCCTTGGTAACGTCCCATGTTCTCAATAAAATAGCAACAGTTTGTCTTCTTGTGCTCGGACTTGCTAGCACATTTATTTAACAACAAATTGTGTTGGCACACACTTCTACTACTGTTGTCATCTTGCAGTCCAAAAGTATATCGTAGGTGTGACTGCCATCTACAGGTAACACTTATCATTACAACAAGTTCACATGAAACACTTAAAGGCCTACTGAAAGCCACTACTAGCCAC
>NC_084638.1:24076474-24221474 GCF_033978795.1 Nerophis ophidion | reverse complement strand
GAAAGAATGAATGGGTCACGTATCGTGAGATTTGAGCCAAAACCTCCTTGCATCAGTGAGAGCTTTGAACGGTTGACCAAATACTTATTTTCCACCATAATTTACAAATAAATTCTTAAAAATTCCTACAATGTGAATTCCTGGATTTTTTCCCCCCATTCTGTCTCTCACAGTTGAAGTGTACCTATGATGAAAATTACAGACCTCTGTCATCATTTTAAGTGGGAGAATTTGCACAATCGCTGCTGACTAAATACTTTTTTGCCTCACTGTATATTTTTCTGGCATTTTCGAGTTGAGACGTCTCCAACAACTACTGGACCATGTCGTGCTGTTGAAATAACAGTTTTTTTTTTTGTCTGGATTCTTTCTAAGTGTCAAAAATAATCCCCCAGCATAATATGCTTCAAGTGGTCAGAAGATGTTTCAGAGTGAACCAGTAAATTTATGTGTACTCAACTGCCAAAAGTATGAACCAATGTAAAATAAAGTTCTCAACCTCAGAAAAAAAAAATGTCTCTCCAAGTACCGCTATTAAAATACAGTAGCATAGTAGGCGAAAGTATTGATTAAAAACAAAGCACAGTTTCATTTAACAGTACATTTAATATTTTTGGCTACTGTACATCACATAGTTTGAATAGTAACACTGTGTTTAATAATATAAGAACACAAAACACTGTACTTTATTTAATCAAGTGTTTCATTCAAACAGATTAACATTCACTGCTTTATGAATCATTTAGTGTCAGAAAATGAAATATGTAACACTTCATCATTTCTAAAACCTACAGAACATGCAGATGATTGATAACTATATGTTCAAAAACATTTACATTGTATGTAACATAGGTTTTGTGCTGTTTACTCTCACCTTTTAAGTGAAATTGTTCTGTTCATTTTGACATAAAAGTACCGTATTTTCCGCGCTATAAGCCGCACTTAAAAACCAAAAATTTTCTCAAAAGATGACAGTGCGGCTTATAACCCGGTGCGCCTTATATATGTATTAATATAAATATTTATTTTCATAGAGTTTAGGTTTCGCAACTACGGTAAACAGCCGCCATCTTTTTTCCCCGTAGAAGAGGAAGCGCTTCTTCTTCTACGGTAAGCAACCGCCAAGGTAAGCGCCCGCCCACCTGGAAAGAGGAAGTGCTTCTTCTTCTACGGTAAGCACCCGCCCACCTGGAAAGAGGAAGCGCTTCTTCTTCTACGGTACGCAACCGCCAAGGTAAGCACCCGCCCCCGTAGAAGAAGAAGCGCGCGGCTAATCCGAATTCAAACTCAAGGAAATAAGTCACGCAGAAGAACACGGAAATAGAGCAGCAGCGAGAGAATTGAACATAAATGAATCAATGGTGCTTAGGTGGAGGAAGCAACAAGATGACCTGCGCCAAGTAAAGAAGACAACACAGAGTTTGAGGGAACAAAGCAAGATGGCAACAGTTGGAGGACAAACTCGAGCAGCAAGCAGAAGTGTCAGTACCATCACTATTCCAATGAAGGCAACAGCGCCAGCAAGCGAACTTAACTTGGATGATTTTAAAAGGTGGTGCTTCTTGGTGTTTCCGGTTCATGAAAAGACGCAATCTCTCCATCCGCACGCGGACTACTATTTCACAGCAACTGCCAAAAGACTTTCAAGAAAAGCTGGCTACTTTCCACGCATATTGTAAAAACAAGATAGCTGAAAAAAGATCCGGCCAGGAAGGCAGGATTCATGGAACTGTCGGACAGCAACAGCGACACTGACTCTGATGACTTCGACGAGACGGAGCCCGCCATTTTGGATGCCGTATTCGCCCAATTTTTTAATTCAGACACCGAAGAAGAAAAATTCGAGGGATTTATGGATGAGGAATAACTTCTGAAGGTGAGCTTTAAATGTTTATTTTGTGTGCTGTGACATTAACGTTCGAGCAAAGTTGAGTTATTGATGTTGCTATTGCTCTGCAATATTTTGAGTGTTACTATTGTTGTGATTGCACATTCGCACACTGGTTTGTATTATTAAAGTTTGACTGACCTATCGGACTGTTTTTTTGACATTCCCTTTAGCGCAGCGTGGGCGCGGCTTATGACCCGGTGCGGCTTATAGGTTTACAAAGTTTTTAAATATGCCATTCATTGAAGGTGCGGCTTATAACACGGGGCGGCTTATAGCGCGGAAAATACGGTACACAATGCTGCATGGCCATGCAAGTAATTGGTTTAAAAAGCACTAATCTAACATATCTACTCTAATATTTTGGTAGAAGCATATTAACAAGGTTGTTACACACACAACAATGATGTCACACATGTCATATGTGCTGATGTTTTTTTTAGAAAGTTAAAAGTTAAAGTCCTGGCAATTTATTTGAAATCCTGCACTTTCATTGGCTGCTGCTGTTCTCACCAGCACACTTGTGTTTCTTACACTGGTACTTATAAGAGAATCTTTCACCACACGCACTGCAACTCACTTTCTTATCAGTGTGTGTTTTCATGTGTCTTACAAGTGTTGGTTTGTTCCGGAAGCTTTTGTTGCAGACTGAACATGTAAAGGGGGTCTCACCAGTGTGCGTTCTTATGTGTATTACAAGTTTCGATCGGTCGGCAAAACTTCTGTTGCAGCTTGAACAGGAATATGGCTTTTCGCCGGTGTGTTTTCTCATGTGTACTTGGAAATACTGACTTTGTGAAAAACCCTTGTCGCAGAATGAACAGTAAAATGGTTTTTCACCAGTGTGTGTTCTCATGTGTACTTTCAGATATTCACTTAATACAAAACCTTTACCACAGAATGCACAAGTGAAAGGTTTCTCTTCAGTGTGTAAACGCGTGTGTTTTTTCAAACACTGACTTTTGACAAAACCTTTCCCACAGATTGAACAAGAAAAAGGTTTTTCTTCGGTGTGTGTTTGCATGTGTTCATTCAGCCCATTTCTTCGTGAGAAACATTTACCACATTCTGAGCACGAGAAAGGTTTTTCTCCAGTGTGCATTCTCATGTGTACGTTCAGAGCACAACGATAAGTAAAACCTTTCCCACATTCTGAACAAGAATACGGGCTATCTCCAGTGTGCGTTCGCATGTGTTGTTTCAACACTTCTGCTCTTGCAAAACTTTTACCGCACACTGTGCAGGGAGGAGGCTTTTCTTCGGTGTGTGTTTTCATGTGCTGTTTCAACCATTTGTTTTGGGCAAAACCTTTACCACACTCTGAGCAGGGAAAAGGTTTTTCTCCAGTGTGTATTCTCATGTGTACTTTCAGATGACTAGAATATTTAAAAGTTTTGTCACAGTGAGGACATTTCAAGTAAGTGTTGTCGGTGCGAAATGTCTTATCTTTAGAGTCTTCATCATCAGTGTCAGGAGAGTGTGAGGTTGTGTCCTCACTATCTGATAGTGGAGCTAAGAGCTTGTCTGCTTGTGATCCTCCACAGTGGTCTCCATCAGCTTCTGTTGTCATGTGTTGTGTTGAGCTGCTGCTTGGAGGCTCCCCCCCTCCCCTCTCCTCACTTTCACCTTCATCTTTACTCTTCACAATGACGCTAATCACTGGAAACTCCACCAGTCCTTCAATAGGGTCTCCCTCCTGACTGATGCTGTGTTCCTCCTCCTCTGCCTTAATGTCAGGGGGCTGTGAGTCTTCCTCTTCCTTTTTAAAGGGTGAGGTCTGTGATAAAGAGGAAACGGAGACGCCAGAGGGTCTGTGGCGCTTCATCTTCCTCTTTAATGGCTCTTCCTCTACCATCCTGAAGCTACACTCTTGTTGCTCAGGGAGAAGATGTTCTGCAGGACACAAGAAGACAAACATGCTTTAAAAAACGTCCGGTTTTGCTTAATAACTTGATGCATTCAGTACATTTACATGTAAAAACCCCGTTTCCATATGAGTTGGGAAATTGTGTTAGATGTAAATAAAACGGAATACAATGATTTGCAAAACCTTTTCAACCCATATTCAGTTGAATGCACTACAAAGACAAGATATTTGATGTTCAAACTCATAAACTTATTTTTTGTTTTGCAAATAAAAATGAACTTAGAATTTCATGGCTGCAACACGTGCCAAAGTAGTTGGGAAAGGGCATGTTCACCACTGTGTTACATCACCTTTTCTTTTAACGACACTCAAACGCTTGGGAACTGAGGAAACTAATTGTTGAAGCTTTGAAAGTGGAATTCTATCTCATTCTTGTTTTATGTAAAGCTTCAGTCGTCCAACAGTCCGGGGTCTCCGCTGTCGTATTTTACGCTTCATAATGCGCCACACATTTTCCATGGGAGACAGGTCTGGACTGCAGGCGGGCCAGGAAAGTACCCGCACGCTTTTTTTTACGAAGCCTCGCTGTTGTAACACGTGCTGAATGTGGCTTGGTATTGTCTTGCTGAAATAAGCGGGGGCGTCCATGAACAAGACGGCGCTTGGATGGCAGCATAAGTTGCTCCAAAACCTGTATGTACCTTTAAGCATTAAAGGTGCCTTTACAGAAGTGTAAGCTACCCATGCCTTGGGCACTAACGCACCCCCATACCATCACAGATGCTGGCTTTTGAACTTTGCGTCGATAACAGTCTGGATGGTTCGCTTCCCCTTTGGTCTGGATGACACAATGTCGAATATTTCCAAAAACAATTTGAAATGTGGACTCGTCAGACCACAGAACACTTTTCCACTTTGCATCAGTCCATCTTAGATGATCTTGGGCCCAGAGAAGCCGGCGGCGTTTCTGGATGTTGTTGATAAATGGCTTTCGCTTTGCATAGTAGAGCTTTAACTTGCACTTACAGATGTAGCGACGAACTGTATTTAGTGACAGTGGTTTTCTTAAATGTTCCTGAGCCCATGTGGTGATATCCTTTAGAGATTGATGTCGGTTTTTGATACAGTGCCGTCTGAGGGATCGAAGGTCACGGTCATTCAATATTGGTTTCCGGCCATGCCGTTTACGTGGAGTGATTTCTCCAGATTTTCTGAACCTTTTGACGATATTATGGCCTGTAGATGTTGAAATCCCTAAATTTCTTGCAATTGCACTTTGTGAAACGTTCTTAAACTGTTTGACTATTTGCTCACACAGTTGTGGACAAAGGGGTGTACCTCGCCCCATCCTTTCTTGTGGAAGACTGAGCATTTTTTGGGAAGCTGTTTTTATACCCAATCATGGCACCCACCTGTTCCCAATTAGCCTGCACACCTGTGGGATGTTCAAAATAAGTGTTTGATGAGCATTCCTCAAATTTATCTGTATTTATTGCCACCTTTTCCAACTTCTTTGTTACGTTTTGCTAGCGTCAAATTCTAAAGTTAATGATTTGCAAAAAAAATTTTTTTTTTTTAGCAGTTTGAACATCAAATATGTTGTCTTCGTAGCATATTCAACTGAATATGGGTTGAAAATGATTTAAAAATCATTGTATTCCGTTTATATTTACATCTAACACAATTTCCCAACTCATATGGAAACAAGGTTTGTACTAAAGGAAACCAAGTTATTGCATGAATTGGCCTAAAATCCCAGTGGGGGACGAACATGCCGCTCTTTGCAACTAAATTCACAGGAAAAGAACAAGCTGGGGCAGGGGAACTTTTTATGAGGGATGGGCAATATGGCTCAAAATCTTTGTTTCTGAGGTCACAACGTCCACAGTTTCTTAAAACAATTTGAAATATGGACTCATTACACCACAGAACACTTTTCCACTTTGCATCAGTCCATCTTAGATGATCTCGGGGCCAGCCAAGCCGGCGGCGTTTCTGGGTGTTGTTGATAAATGGCTCTCACTTTGCATAGTAGAGTTTGGACTTGCACTTACAGATGTAGCGACCAACTTTAGTTACTGACAGTGGTTTTACGAAGTGATCCTGAGCCCATGTGGTGATATCCTTTACAGACTGATGTCGCTTTTTGATGCTGTACCGTCTGAGGGATCGAAGGTCTGTAATATTGTCGCTTACAATGCATTGATTTCTCCGGATTCTGTGAACCTTTTGATATTACGGACCGCAGATGGTGAAAACCCTAAATTCATTGCAATAGCTCGTTGAGAAATGTTGTTCTTAAACCGTTCGACAGTTTGCTCACGCATTTGTTCACAAAGTGGTAACCCTCGCCCCATCCTTGTTTGTGAATGACTGAGCATTTCATGGAAGCGGCTGTTATACCCAATCATAGCACCCACCTGTTCCCAATTAGCCTGTTCACCTGTGGGATGTTCCAAATAAGTGTTTGATGAGCATTCCTCAACTTTCTCAATCTTTTTTGCTCCTTGTGCCAGCTTTTTTGAAACATGTTGCAGGCATCAAATTATCAATGTATTCTGTTTTTATTTACCATGTGCCAACTTCACTTGTTTTGGAGTTTGTATATTGCGATATCTGCCTAAGAGCAGCTGGGAAAGGCTCCAGCGCCCCTGCCGCCCTAAAAGGGATAAGCGGTAGTAAAAGGAGGGAGAATGGATAATTTAATATAGAAATTACAATAAAACAATTTTGAAACCGGTTACAAAGGTTCCTAATTTAGTTGCTGACATATGCATATTACATATTACATAATTTGCATTTGTAGTATTTATTTACTTGTTAATTTATCTGGTTACTTTCTGTTGTAACATGTTTCTTTCTACACTTCTGTTAAAATGCTATAATCACTTATTCTTTTGTTGTTTGATACTTAAAGGCCTACTGAAATGAGATTTTCTTATTTAAACGGGGATAGCAGGTCCATTGTATGTGTCATACTTGATCGTTTCGCGATATTGCTATATTTTTGCTGAAATGATTTGGTAGAGAACATCGACGATAAAGTTTGCAACTTTTGGTGCTGATAAAAAAGCCTCGCCTTTACCGGAAGTCGCAGACGATGACGTCACAGGTGTGAGGGCTCCTCACGTCCTCACATTGTTTTTAATGGGAGCCTCCAGCAGCAACAGCTAATCGGACCGAGAAAACAACAATTTCCCCATTAATTTGAGCGAGGATGAAAGATTTGTGGATGATGATATTGATAGCGAAGGACTAGAAAATAATACAAAGATAAAATAAAATAAAAAGCGACGGCTCCGGGAGGCGGCAGTGTGAGCGTTTCAGATGAAATAAGACACAATTACTAGGATAACTCTGGAAGATCCCTTATCTGCTTATTGTTTTAATAGCGTTTTAGTGAGATTGTAAAGTCATACCTCGAGGTCGGATGGCTGCGGTGAACACGCAGTGTCTCAGAGAGAAGCCGAGGAGCCAAGCTCACAGCTGCCTTTTAAACAGCTACTGCAGGAGGACGAATAATCCAATGATGTCCCCGGTAAGATATGTATATCACAATTTTCCCATCCAAAAACATGCTGGTTGACGTAGAGAAACATGTTCGCTTGACCGCTCTGTGTTAAAAACAAAGAAACACCGGCTGTGTCTCGGTGCTAAAGACCGCTTTCCACCAACAGCATTATTCTTTATAGTCCATCCATCCATCCATTTTCTACCGCTTTTTCCCTTTTGGGGTCGCGGGGGGCGCTGGCGCCTATCTCCATTATTAATTGAACAAATTGCAAAAGATTCAGCAACACAGATGTCCAAATTGCTGTGCAATTATGCGATGAAAAGAGACGACTTTTAGCCGTAACTGGTGCTGAGCTAATATTTCCTGACAGTCCGTGACGTCACGCGCACGCGTCATCATTCCGCGACGTTTTCAACAGCATACCTCACGGGAAATTTAAAATTGCAATTTAAATTTTGGGTAAAACTACAAATTTGGGTATTGATCCTATACCAAGTAGTTACAGTGGCACTATTAATCACTTCGCATTTTTTACATTGATCAATTATATTCAAACAAAAACAAGATGGTGGTGTTACAATATCAATTAAACATTTCCTACCATTGGCTTTGTTTTAAAGGCCTACTGAAAGCCACCACGCAGTCTGATAGTTTATATATCAATGATGAAATATTAACATTGCAACACATGCCAATACGGCTTTTGTAGTTTACTAAATTGTAATTTTAAATAACCCGGGACTTTTTTCTTGAAAACGTTGCGTAATGATGACGTGTACGCGTGACGTCACGCGCTGTTATGAATATGAGCGCTGCACACACACACAGCTAAAAGTAGTCTGCTTTAACGGCATAATTACACAGTATTTTGGACATCTGTGTTGCTGAATTTTTTGCAATTTGTTCAATTAATATTGGAGAAGTCAAAGTACAAAGATGGAGTTGGGAAGCTTTAGCCTTTAGCCACACAAACACACGGTGATTCCTTGTTTAAAATTCACGGAGGTGAAACTTTAGTATGGATCCCAACTACATGTCAATCAGCAGGTTTCGGTGAGAAAATTGTGGTTAAAAAGTCACCTCTTACCGGATATCAGCTGAGCTTGTGCCGTCCATACAGCTGCCGTCAACTTCCCTGAGACACTGCGCGTCAACACCCGGCCATGGACGTACACTTCCGACTATCAGGTACTGTTAAACTCACTAAAACACTAGCAACACAATAGAAGGCTAAGGGATTTCCCAAAATTATCCCAGTAAATGTCTCTAAAAACATATGAATTCGTCTCAATGCAACGCGATTGCAATCGCGTTTTATTTTTTATTTTTCTAGTCCGTCGCTATCAATATCCTCAAACACGAATCTTTCATCCTCGCTCAAATTAATGGGGAAATTGTCGTTTTCTCTGTCTGAATAGCTCTTTTTGTTGGAGGCTCCCATTAAAAACAATGTGAATATATGAGGAGCCATCAACATGTGATGTCATCGTCTGCGACTTCCGGTAGAGGCAGGGCTTTTCTCCAGTTGCCAACTTTATCGTGGATGTTCTCTACTAAATCCTTTCAGCAAAAATATGGCAATATGGCGAAATGATCAAGTATGACACATAGAATGGACCTGCTATCCCCGTTTAAATAAGAATATCTCATTTCAGTAGGCCTTTAAATCATTTGTTTTTTCCTCTTAAAAGTCCTCCTGTGTCCAGAGACTTATTTCATGAATTTGTAAAACAAAAATAACACAAACATTTTTATAATAAAAAAATATTGAACCAAACACTGTATTATTGACAATGTACTGATACAGTGGAACACTGTTCCCCATAACAAACAATGTAAATATGAATAATGGGTTCCAGCCCCGACAAAAGTCACTATTTTAGTGAAGGTTTGCAGACTTTGAACACAAGTGCTATACCAGAGGAGTCAAACTGGTTTTCACTGAGGGCCACATCGCAGTTGGGGCTGGACTCAGAGGGCTACTTGTAACCGTGAACATTTTATGGATATAAAATGTATGAGGATTTAACTCAAGGTATTATTATTACACTATTGCCTATGCATTTGATTATATATATTTTTTAAATCTTTAGATTCTGCAGTAAAAAAAAAAAACTGGCAGCTCAGTCGCTACAGTTTTACTGTAAAATGCATGGAGGTTTTTACAGTATATTACTGTAAATGGAAAAAGGGTACTACAGTTTTTGTACGACAAAATCCTAGCAACAGAAGTGCCAGTTTTTTACTGTATATTCTACAGTATTATTATTTTTATAGTGTACAGTTGGATGGAAAACTTGTTTTGAAATCATAAGTCAAGCACATATTTGTCATTACTATTTCTATTTTATTAGAAAAGGCTTGAAATGTATGATAGTATTACATTTACTGCCTTATTAGATCAGTGGTTCTCAACCTTTTTTCAGTGATGTACCCCGTGTGAATTTTTTGTAAATTCAAATACCCCCTAATCAGAGCAAAGCATTTTTGGTTGAAAAAAGGAGATCAAGAAGTAAAAAACAGCACTATGTCATCAGTTTCTGATTTATTCAATTGTATGACAGTGCAAAATATTGCTCATTTGTAGTGGTCTTTAATGAACTATTTGGGAAAAAAAGAGATAAAAATAACTAATGACTAGTTGAAAAATAAACAAGTGATTCAATTTTAAATAAAGATTTCTACACATAGAAATAATCATCAACTTAAAGTGCCCTCTTTGGGGATTGTAATAGAGATCCATCTGGATTCATCAACTTAAATCTAAACATTTCTTCACAAAAAAAGAAATCTTAAACATCAATATTTATGGAACATGTCCACAAAAAATCTACCTGTCAAAACTGAATATTGCATTGTTGCATTTCTTTTCACAGTTTATGAACTTACGGTCATATTTTGTTGAAGTATTATTCAATAAATATATGCATAAAGGATTTTTGAATTGTTGCTATTTTTAGAATATCTAAAAGGGGAACATTATCACCAGACCTATGTAAGCATCAATATATACCTTGATGGTGCAGAAAAAAGACCATATATTTTTTTAACCGATTTCCGAACTCTAAATGGGTGAATTTTGGCAAATTAAACGCCTTTCTGTTTATCGCTCATGTGGTGATGACGTCAGAACGTGACGTCTCCGAGGTAATACAGCCGCCATTTTCATTTTCAACACATTACAAACACCGGGTCTCAGCTCTGTTATTTTCCGTTTTTTCGACTATTTTTTGGAACCTTGGAGACATCATGCCTCGTCGGTGTGTTGTCGGAGGGTGTAACAACACTAACAGGGAGGGATTCAAGTTGCACCACCGGCCCGAAGATGCGAAAGTGGCTGACGCCAGACCCCCATTGAATGTGCCAAAGTGTCTCCACATTTTACCGGCGATGACAGACATGGCACAGAGATGTATGGATAACCTGCAGATGCATTTGCAACGATAAAGTCAACGAAATCACAAAGGTGAGTTTTGTTGATGTTGACTTATGTGCTAATCAAACATATTTGGTTGCGGCGTGACTGCCAGCTAATCGAAGCTAACATGCTACGCTAATCGATGCTAACATGTTATTTACCGGCGGTGCTAAAGCAGACATGGCACAGAGATGTATGGATAACCTGCAGATGCATTTGCAACTATATTACGTTTCCTTCCACCCACATTTAATGCGAAACAAACACTTACCAATCGACGGATTTAAGTTACTCCAGTGTCAAGAGATGCGAAAGTCCTGATCGTTTGGTACGCACATTTTATCGGCAATGCTAACGCAGCTATTCGGCCATGGTATGGCTATTAATAGCGTCAATAGCTATTTGCTCAATAGCTTCAGTTTCTTCTTCAATACTTTCATGCTCCAACCATCCGTTTCAATACATGCGTAACCTGTTGAATCGCTTAAGCCTCTGAAATCAGAGTCTGAATCCGAGCTAATGTCGCTATATCTTGCTGTGCTATTTGCCATTGTTTACATTGGCAGCACTGTATGACGTCACAGGGAAATGGATAGTTGCATCGCAAATAGCGAAAATCAAGCACTTTAAAGCTTTTTTTAGGGATATTCCGGGACCGGTAAAATTTGGAAAAACATTTCAAAAAATACAACAAGCCACAGGGAACTGATTCTGACTGTTTTTAAGCCTTTTGAAATTGTGATAATGTTCCCCTTTAAAAAAAAAACTCACGTACCCATTTGCATTCCTTCAAGTACCCCCATGGGTACGCGTACCCCCATTTGAGAACCATTGTATTAGATATTACATTTTGAAATATATGCAATTGCATGCAATACGTGTATTTTTTTTCTGTCAAAATGGAAAGAACTAATACCTTTTGTTAGGTGTGTTCTTTCAAAGCTTTTGCGGGCTACGTTAAATAATGTGGCGGGCCTTCTTTACGGCAGACGAACATATGACTGCTGTGTGTTATTACCGGGCTGGGAGGACTTTAATGAAACTGCCTAACAACAAACCCACATAAGAAACCAAGAACTCGCCCTCGATCATTCTACGGTTATAATGTCCTTGGGCAGACACACTCTTCATACTGTGGGAATGCAGACGTGAAAACAGACTGTCGACACGTCACTCAGGTCCGCTTGGAGCTGGAGGGAGCGTGGCCTCCATCTCCGCCTGAATTTCTGGAGATTTTCGGGAGAAAGGTTGTTCCGGGAGGTTTTCGGGAGATGCGCTGAATTTCGGGAGTCTCCCAGAAAATCTGGGAGGGTTGGCAAGTATGCGTGCGCCTAATGTACGGAATAATTTTGGTTGTGCTTACCGACCTTGAAGCTATTTTATTTGGTACATGGTGTAATGACAAGTGTGACACATAAGAGATACTTGTAGACTGCAAATTGACTCAAGTAAACACCACCAACATTTTATATCTTCCATTGAAAATATAGAACATTACACACGATGCCAAAAAAATTATCAAACTGTTTTAGTACGATTTTGGTAAGCTATAAAGCCACCGCTTGATGGATTGTACTGTGCATCAACATAGGAGTATAGTTATGGTGTGTGAATAAGGTAAGACATTATCTGGCGTTTTATTTCGCAATATTGTGCAAAAGCAACTTTTCTTACCTTCTGGTACCTGCTGATGTGTATTTGGGATCTGCAAAAATCCTGAAAAATTGTGTGTCCCCGCCTTTGTAGTCCGTGGCAACAACATAGTTAAGAAGCTTCTAATTTTTCTCTATCTTCTTGTTATGAGACATTCATCCTCCGCTGTTGACATTTCTAATATAAAGTAGTGTAATGTTCTTACTTATATTATGCAATTAACAGTGTAATACATATTCATAACAAGGTCACCACTGCTTAGTTTCTCTTGTTATATTCTTATTTTTACTGTTACATTGTTATTATTTTTGTTGCTTTTTATCCTTATTGTAATATTTTCTATTTTATTTGTATTTATACCCCAATATTTAGTTTTTACTTTTTAAATTCGATCTCAATTCTTTACACTGCTTCTGTAATTTTAATTTTCCTGAGGGAACTCTCCTGAAGGAATCAATTAAGTACTATTGATCCGTCTGTCTGTCTATCTATCTATCTATATCTGTCAGTAAACTGGACATGAAAACACTAACACATACCGGTGTAGTGAGTTCACATAATTCACCCAGGGAACTTTAGTTATTATAGAATTCCGGTCGGACGATTTTTCATGGGACATATCTCCGGCGTTGTTGCACTAGTGAGCCACGGATGAGGAGATGCTGCTACAATATTGATTGAAGAAAAGTCTGAAAGTCAATTTTCCAGCACCAGTGTACACAATTGAGAATGAATTTAATAAGTAAATAATGGAAATAAAATACAAAATATAACAATAAGAATAAAAAATAAAAATAATAGTAAAAATAAGAATATAACAAGACGAACTAGGCAGGTGTGACCATTTTATGAATTGCTCATGCTTTAATGCTCATTATAATCCGGTGCGCCTTTTGAATGAAAAAAAAACCCTCTCATCGGCAGTGCGCTTTATAATCCGGTGCACGCTATAGTCCGGAAAACACGGTAAACTTGCTGACAACACTAGGTAGTATACAGTGTTTGTGTCATGCCCACAGTAAGGTTCCATACTGTTGTTTCTACTATTGTGCCATCTTGTGGTCGAGTTTTCTAACTGCAAGTGTTGTGGGTTGAAAGTGTCTATCCTTTTTTTTCGCGCCTTGAAGTATGGCTTCTTCATTCGTCTCGTTGAGCAACGTTTTTAGGTGTGACTGGGGATTTCCGGATGTGGAATGGCAGCGGTGGATTCATTTTGTTTTTATTCAAGTCAAAGATCAGTTCAGCCAGTTTCCACCGTGTGCGGGTGGCGTCCTAAATTACTGCACCTGTATCTGCCTGTTGTCACCAGAAGGCGGTTGAATTAAGCTGAAATCCTGTGATATGATTCTTTAATTTTCGACCTTTTGGAATCAGCGTGTCGTCATCCATTTGTGTCAATGAGGTGAAATTAGGTCTGAAAACCTTTGACAGGTTGACTTTGTGTCCATCTCCGCCCATTGGGACATTTCAAACGGTAAAACCTGCCTTGAAAACTGAGTACTTTATTTTGAAAGTAAACTGGATAGTTTATTTTGTGGTGTGGCATGACTTCCGGTCCCACTCAAGCAGATTTTAGCTAAAATAAACCGCTGTGATGTGCCGTCTGGCAAATATAAAGCTCTGCGTATATTTAGCACAGGCGGCGCTGGAACCTGACACATTGACTTGAACAAAAACTGAAATAGTCCAAAACTGCGGGGGCGCCATTTGGCATCCAGTGTAAATCTGGGGTAATAATACCATTTCACTAGTAAACATCTCATTTAGGTTGCAATATATACGATATAAATTTGGCCAATGAAAGAGCTTTTAATACAATTTTCATATCCTGATAATGCATGATGATGACACATTCTGGCCGTGTCTGCAAATTTGACAGCAACAAGGGAACGTATGCACCCTCAACGCACTGTCCAACCCTCACTAGAGGCTAATGTCCCTCCAGAGTTCTACTTCAGCAATTCTTATTTGTCGTATGACGACAAATAAACTAAGTCTCTAACAAAGACGAACAATAGCTAAACACACTACACAGCACAGTTTTGGAGGATATGCTAACCGCAAGCTTAACCAGGTTTCTGCAGATATTGTCTAGCCTAATTTAAAGGGGAACATTATCACCAAACCTATGTAAGCGTCAATATATACCTTGATGGTGCAGAAAAAAGCCCATATATTTTTTTAACCGATTTCCGAACTCTAAATGGGTGAATTTTGGCAAATTAAACGCCTTTCTGTTTATTGCTCTGTGGCGATGACGTCAGAACGTGACGTCTCCGAGGTAATACAGCCGCCATTTTCATTTTCAACACATTACAAACACCGGGTCTCAGCTCTGTTATTTTCCGTTTTTTCGACTATTTTTTGGAACCTTGGAGACATCATGCCTCGTCGGTGTGTTGTCGGAGGGTGTAACAACACTAACAGGGAGGGATTCAAGTTGCACCAAAGATGCAAAAGTGTCTGCCGCCAGACCCTCATTGAATGTGCTGGAGTGTCTCCACATTTTACCGGCGATGACAGACATGACACAGAGATGTATGGATAACCTGCAGATGCATTTGCAACGATAAAGTCAACGAAATCACAAAGGTGAGTTTTGTTGATGTTGTTGACTTATGTGCTAATCAAACATATTTGGTTGCGGCGTGACTGCCAGCTAATCGATGCTAACATGCTACGCTAATCGATGCTAACATGCTATTTACCGGCGGTGCTAAAGCAGACGTGGCACAGAGATGTATGGATAAACTGCAGATGCATTTGCAACTATATTACGTTTCCTTCCACCCGCATTTAATGCGAAAAAAACACTTACCAATCGACGGATTTAAGTTGCTCCAGTGTCACAAATTGCGAAAGTCCTGATCGTTTGGTCCGCACATTTTACGGACGATGCTAACGCAGCTATTCGGCCATGCTATGGCTATGAATAGCGTCAATGGCTATTCGCTCAATAGCTTCAGTTTCTTCTTCAATACTTTCATACTACAACCATCCCTTTAAATACATGCGTAATCTGCTGAATCGCTTAAGCCGCTGAATTCCGAGTCTGAATCCGAGCTAATGTCGCTATATCTTGCTGTGGTATTCGCCATTGTTTGTTTGTATTGGCAGCACTGTATGACGTCACAGGGAAATGAACAGTGTCTTCGCAGGGAGCGAAAAAAAGGCACTTTAAAAAGGGTTTTTTTAGGGATATTCCGGGACCAGTAAAATTTTGAAAAATTTTTTTTAAAATAAAACAAGCCACTGGGAACTGATTTTTATTGTTTTTAACCCTTTTGAAATTGTGATAATGTTCCCCTTTAAACAAGTATTGCCTTTTTAAAGGCCTCTTAAAATAAATTCAATGTCCATGTCCGACTACAAATAGTTATTATATATAGTTAAAAGCTTACAATTGTCAGTATAGACAGAGGGTCAGCAACCCGTGGCTCGTGAGCCGCATGCTACTGGCCTAGTACTGGCCTAGTGGCTACCTGGAGCATTTTTTTAAAAGGATTGAAAATGGAAAAAGATGGGGGAAAAATGTTTTTTTTTTTTTGTTTTAGTATGTTTTTTGTTTGAGGACAAATATGACACAATCCTTCCCAATTGTTAGAAAGCCCACTTTTCAACATATTTGAGTGTATGCTTCACTGATGAGAGTATTTGGTGAACATCGTTTTGTCCTGCTAATTTCGGCAGTTCTTGAACTCACCATAGTGTGGACTGTGACACAACAGTTTGTTTACATGTAAAATCTTCCACTCCTTTGTCTCATTTGGTCCACCAAACATTTTATGCTGTGCCTTATTGCACAGAGGTGCGCTTTGTTGACGTTATTGACGTGTCGGAGTGCTATTCAGGCATATTTGGTCAGTGCATGACTGCAAGCTAATCAATGCTAACATGCTATTTAGGCTAGCTGTATGTACACATTGCATCATTGTGCCTCATTTTTATGTATGTTTGAGCTCATCTGATTTCCTTTACTTGTGTCCTCTTTGTATATAATTTAGTTCTCCATGTTTCATGACACATTATCTGTATGAAATATTGGCTGCATTTCAGATAGTTGTTTGTGTGCCATGTTGTTCCAGACCACTGCAAACATTACCGAGCTGGCAAATATTGTAATAAATCTATTAGAAGAAGACAGCCTGCCGTTTCCTTCAACTTGGACACACACATCTATACCTTTGGCCATTAAAATCCAATAATTTCCAGGAGTTATCTCCCCTTTCGAGTAGCCTCTGATTTACTGAGGGTTTGTTTCTATTGTTGTAAAAATGTGTAGAATAAATATTAAATTTCAACATTTCTGTCAATCAAGATTTGCTTCAGCCTGCGACACAGTCATTTTGATAGGGGCGGTATAGCTCGGTTGGTAGAGTGGCCGTGCCAGCAACTTGGGGGTTGCAGGTTCGATTCCCACTTCCGCCATCCTAGTCACTGCCGTTGTGTCCTTGGGCAAGACACTTTACCCACCTGCTCCCAGTGCCACCCACACTGGTTTAAATGTAACTTAGATATTAGGTTTCACTATGTAAAGCGCATTGAGTCACTAGAGAAAAGCGCTATATAAATATAATTCACACAAAGTATGCTATTACAGCTAATGTAGACACTTACGTCATGTGTTGCCTTCATTATAACACTTATATACAACTTTTCATTTTTCGCGACTACAGACAGATTTGTTTTTTGTATATTTGGTCCAAAATGGCTCTTTCAAAGTTTTAGGTTGCCGACCCCTGGTATACACACATTTGTGGACATTTGACAATGATGCTCAAAAAGGTTTAATATGTGTTCTTATTGATATATTTTTCTAATGTTTTCAAATGTTATTCTCTAGTAAATTGGAATTGGCCCATAGGACTGATTAAGGTGAGGGTTTTTTTTTCATTTATTTTATACAGTAGAAGTGGCTTTGTTGGTCAGGCCAAAGAAATGTGACACTGTTAAGTGCTGCATGCCTCCAACGGCCCACTTGTGATTAACTTATAGGAAGACATGCACCTGGAGAAAGGTGCACTGGCAACACTAAATGGTCCCTGGTGTGTGAATGTTTTTTTTTGTTTATTCTTTCATGATGATAATTTTGCTTAAAATTCTTAATGACTGTTGAAAATTATGTAGAGAAAATATTTCAATGTACATATTGTTTGAATAGCTGGTATTCCGTGACGTGACTTCTTCCCAGAATTGGAAACTAGTGGTGGTCGACCAAGCCAAGATGGCTGTTGTACAGCAAACAGCCCACGAACTATCGGAGTACAAGAGAGGCTTAAATCTTCCCGCAAAAAGCAGATATGAGCAAAAAATCCAACTATGCAATGGAATAGATCCCTATACTTGATCAAAAAAAGATTTGTGGAGTGATATCAAGGATGATACTTGGGTGGCGTTCCCAGACCTATGGAATTATTGTGCTCCAGACATTATTCTACACGACAAAACAGATGGAAACTTGGAAAATCATGGAGGTCGACAACTTCTTTGTGTGTGTCTGGGTCAAAGAAATTGGATAAATATGCATTGTTTTTGGTCGGGTAAGGTTGCATTTCATGATTTAACTTTGCGTCTACTGCCATGTTTGTCGTTGTTGCACGCGCTGTTAACGAGTAGCGTGTTTTTGCAAGTCTTCATCAAAATATATCGAAATATGTCAACATTGTGTACCTGCTGAAAGATCCATTTGATTGTTTATCAAAATATAGCTATAGATGTCAACATTGTGTATGTGCTGAAAGATTCATTTGTGATTATTTATCAAAATATAACTATAGATGTCAACATTGTGTATGTGCTGAAAGATCCATTTGTTATTGTTTATCAAAATATAACTATAGATGTCAACATTGTGTGTGTGCTGAAAGATCCATTTGTGATTGTTTATCAAAATATAACTATAGATGTCAACATTGTGTGTGTGCTGAAAGATTCATTTGTGATTATTTATCAAAATATAACTATAGATGTCAACATTGTGTATGTGCTGAAAGATTCATTTGTGATTATTTATCAAAATATAACTATAGATGTCAACATTGTGTGTGTGCTGAAAGATCCATTTGTGATTGTTTATCAAAATATAACTATAGATGTCAACATTGTGTGTGTGCTGAAAGATTCATTTAGAATTGCTGTCTTGTTTTAAAAGTATAAATATAAAGGTCAACATTGTGTATGTGCTGAAAGATTCATTTATGATTGTTGATCAAAATATAACTAGAGATGTCAACATTGTGTATGTGCTTAAAGATGCATTTATTATTGTTGTGAAGTGAAGTGAATTATATTTATATAGCGCTTTTTCCTCTAGTGACTCAAAGCGCTTTACATAGTGAAACCCAATATCTAATTTTTACATTTAAACCAGTGTGGGTGGCACTGGGAGCAGGTGGGTAAAGTGTCTCGCCCAAGGACACAACGGCAGTGACTAGGATGGCGGAAGCGGGGATCGAACTTACCAACCGAGCTATACCGCCCCAAATATTAAAATATGACTAAAGATGTCAACATTGTGTATGTGCTGAAAGATTGATTTATGATTGTGGTCTTTGGTAAAAGTTTAACTCCTTTAGGTTTTGGTCACATATATTTATAGGGGCTGATGTGCCTTTGGGACAGAGGACCCTATTGTATTTCTAAGGTTTTATTATAATTCTTTATTATACCGCCCCCTAGGAGTGTGGGGAAAAAATCGATTCAAATACGTTGTGCGATTCAGAATCAAATCTTTTTTTTTTAAATATATGTATATATATATTTTTTTAATCAATCCAACAAACCACTACACAGCAATACCATAACAATGCAATCCAATTCCAAAACCAAACCTGACCCAGCAACACTCAGAACTGCAATAAACAGAGCAATTGAGAGGAGACACAAACACGACACAGAACAAACCAAAAGTAGTGAAACAAAAATGAATATAATCAACAACAGTATCAATATTAGTTATAATTTCAACATAGCAGTGATTAAAAATCCCCTATTGAAATTATCATTAGACATTTATAAAAATAATAAAAAAGAACAATAGTGTCACAGTGGCTTACACTTGCATCGCATCTCATAAGCTTGACAACAAACTGTGTCCAATATTTTCACAAAGATAAAATAAGTCATATTTTTGGTTCGTTTAATAGTAAAACAAATTTACATTATTGCAATCAGTTGATTAAACATTGTCCTTTACAATTATAAAAGCTTTTAAAAAAAAATCTACTACTCTGCTTGCAGTCAGCAGACTGGGGTAGATCCTGCTGAAATCCTATGTGTTGAATGAATACAAAATCGTTTTGAATCGGAAAAATATCGTTTTTGAATCGAGAATCGTGTTGAACCCAAAGATTCGCAGCCCTACCGCTGCCTCTTTGAGCTGTAATTTGACCCCCTTAACATGCTTCAAAACTCACCAAATTTGACACAAATCAGGAGTGGCGAAAATTGCGAGCTAATCAAAAAACCAAAACCCAAAACTCAAAATTGCTCTCTAGGGCTCCTAGGAAGAAAACACAGACAAAACCGTCTCTAACTTCCAGTAGGAACGTCGTAGAAACATGAAACAAAAACCACTATGTAGGTCTCTGTTAGACCCATATTTCATACACTCTTACCTCCCGGCTAAAATCGCAATTCCCCCTTCAATACAAAAGTTGGCTAAAAAATTTTTCACTTTTTTTCAAACATTATCTCCTCTGAGGCCGCTTGTCGTTTCGGCTTCAAATAAGCAAGAGAAGAGAGATTGAACCCTTCTGATTAAAAGTTGATAAAATAGTTTTAATCTGCTTAACTGCCACGGTTTTGATTTTATCAGCCTTCAAAGAACCTCTGCACTGAAAATCATTTCAAAGATAGCCGCCGTGCGCAGACACAGTAAAGGACATGTTTTTTTTCCCTTTTTTTTCCCTACCGTCTGCTGCTGTTGCGCACGCACCAACATTTGTGGGGGAGGGGCTGTGATCGTCTATACCAAGATGGCTGCCAGGTGCCGTAGGTAAGCCGGTATGTTTTAAAGTTGCCGTTTGCCTGCATATTGTAAAAACAACCGTCCGACATTCTTTATTTTGTGTACTTACATATGGTGCCTGACTGTTGTGGCGTTTTAAGGCCATCTGCACTTTTTATGCTACGGTAAAGACAATGAATGGTCCCATTTTGATTTATTAGCCTTCAACTAACCTCTGCGCTGAAAAACATTTCTAGGATGGCCGCCGTGCGCTCGGACAGAGAGCTAGACTTTTTTTTTCTTACTGCTCCGAGTATGTAATCTTCAGAGGTGGGTAGTAACGCGCCACATTTACTCCGTTACATCTACTTGAGTAACTTTTGGGATAAATTGTACTTCTAAGAGTAGTTTTTATGCAACATACTTTTACTTGAGTATATTTATAGAGAAGAAACGCTACTTTTACTCCGCTCCATTTATCTACAATCAGCTCGTTACTCGCTACTTTTTTTTATTGATCCGTTAATGCACGCTTTGTTTGTTTTGGTTTTGTCAGACACGCATTCAAAGTAGGAACTAGGCATGCTTGCGTTTCACCAATCACATGCAGTCACTGGTGACGTTGGACCAATCAAACAAAACCAGGCGGTCACGTGACCATCACACGTCGAATCCGACCTAAAAAAGTTGAAAAACTTATTAGGGTGTTACCATTTAGTGGTCAATTGTGAAGAATATGTACTGTACCGTGCAATCTACTAATAAAAGTTTCAATCAAAAGTGTAAAGGAAAAAAGACACTTTTTATTTCAACCGTACTTCCCGTCAAAAGCCTAAAGACTGATCGCACACTTCCTGTCTTCACAATAAAAGTGCCGCTCCATCGCGCCTGCGTTAACAAAATAAGAGTCTCCGAAAGCCAGCGCAAACAAGCTAGCAAGATACGGAGTTTGCCGCCAATGTATTTCTTGTAAAGTGTATAAAAACGAATATAGAAGCTGGACAGACAAGATGCCAAAAATCAACGACTTTCATGTGGTATTAGACAGGAAAGAGGAACTTTTTTTCTCCTCCATTTGAAAAAGTGGACGTTATCAGCACCATACTGTCTGATTCCAATCAATGCAAGTCATCAGAATCAGGTAATACACCAACTTATATTCTTGTCTTCATGAAAGATATATGTTAAACATGCATGTATATTCATTAAAACACCTTTAACATGTCAACAAAAACGGCAAAATAACTATAAATTATATACTGTATGTATATATATATATAAATGATATGTGTGTATGTATATATGAGGTAGATCACCTCGACTTGGTCATTTATTAAGTAATTGATTAACGTTGGAAAAACTTATTGGGGTGTTACCATTTAGTGGTCAATTGTGCAGAATATGTACTGTACTGTGCAATCTACTAATACAAGTTTTAATCAATCAATCGATGAATGCCTACTGAGCCTATGGTGCTGTTAAGTGTTTGTGGCTCAATTTGCCTTATTTTTTTTATTTTGATGTATTATTATTTAATATATATTATTGTTTTAGTTGCTTAAGAGATATTCCTGGCTATGAATTTGCTCATTGCTATTTTTATGTATGTGTGCATTATTTGTTGCCGTAATCATTAAACCAACAGGTTACTCATCAGTTACTCAGTACTTGAGTGGTTTTTTCACAACATACTTTTTACTTTTACTCAAGTAAATATTTGGGTAAGTACTCCTTACTTTTACTTGGGTAATAAATCTCTAAAGTAACAGTACTCTTACTTGAGTACAATTTCTGGCTACTCTACCCGCCTCTGGTAATCTTACAAATGGCATAAACGCGCCAGTGACACAATATTTGAATAATATTAACATTAGTTGTGCTTCGCCCTCGTGTGAAATATTTGTTAAGATGGCTGCCGGCTAGCTAACGCTTATCCGGGCTTGGGTCGCGAGGGCAGGCAAAGTGTTTTTGTCCATCGCTGCTTGCAGCTTTAATCTTCTATTCAGACTTGCAGAAGTTGTGCTTTTCGAAGCGCTCAAACTTGTGCATTCTTCGATTATGCTCCCGTGGACAAGAGTGGGTGCCACTTTTTCGTCGTCATTTTCTAAAATCTTTCACTTTTCCGCCCTTCTTGATTAGCTCTCGAGGAAATCAGAGGAAACATTTATCCTTTTTGTGATTTGAATAATTCGTACCGCCAAAAACACACGCATAGCGCATTTTTTCTTTGAGAAGGGCTAAATGGCAACCAGTACCCATTGAGAACAGAGCTAGCTTGACCACCCATACAGTTGTGATCAAAATTATTCAACCCCCACACAATTTTGGTGTTTTAGCAAGTTGGACATTTATTCCGTATTTTGTTTATAGGCATATCAAATAAAGATGCAATAAATAGACAAATGTAACTTGAATTACAACATTATATTTTGTAACATACCAAACAGTGTCATTTCTCTTAATATCTCATTGACAAAAGGATTCAACCCCTTGAAGATCATAACTCTTAAGAACAGAATTTGAATAAGGTCTTTTCAATCAGGTGTTGAAAACACCTGTAGATGTGATTAGAACCATAACGAGCAACAATAAAACTGATTGAAAAAGACTGTGACGCTCAGCTTCTTGTAGATGGTCAATGGTCAGGGAGTGGTCAAAGAAGTCAAGAGAGGAGGTAATTTCTCTTCATAAGAAAGGATATGGATATAAGAAAATAGCAAAGACATTACACATTCCAAGAGACACAGTTGGGAGCATAATTCGCAAGTTTGAAGCTAAAGGCACAGTGGAAACACTACCTGGGCGTGGTAGAAAAAGGATGCTGTGTGCAACTGCTGTCCGGTATTTGAAGCGTACAGTGGTGAAAAACCCCGGGTAACAGCTGAGAACTACAACAGGACATTGCAGAGGGGGGAACGCAGGTTTCGTCCCAGACAATAAGGCGCGCACTACGAGATGAAGGCCTCCATGCCAGAACTCCCAGGCGCACCCCACTTCTGACTACCAGGCACAAGAAAATTGACTCCAGTATGCCAAAAATCATCTGGACAAACCCCAAAGGTTTTGGGAAACTGTTCTATGTAGTGATGAGACAAAACTGGAACTCTTTGGGCCTATGAATCAACGTTATGGCTGGAGGAGAAAAAAAATGAAGCTTACAAAGAGAACACCGTTCCTACTGTTAAGCATGGTGGGGGGTCAATCATGCTTTGGGGCTGTTTCTCTGCCTCAGGTACCGGGAATCTCCAGCGCGTTCAAGACATTATGAATTCTATTTCCTAGCAGGTTAAATTAGCTGCAAATGTTATGAAGTCAGTGACGAAGCAGAGGCTTGGGAGACGTTGGACCTTCCAACAGGACAAGGATCCCAAGCATACCTCCAAATCAACATCAGAGTGGCTGCAGAAGAAGGGCTGGAAGACTCTGGAGTGGCCTTCACAGTCGCCAGACCTAAATCCTCTAGAAAAGCTGTGGTGGGAATTGAAGAAGGCAGTTGCAGCACGCAAGCCCAAAAATTTTTAGTTTACTAAATTGCAATTTTAAATTTCCCGGGAGTTTTTTCTTGAAAACGTCACGTAACGATGACGTGTACGCTTGACGTCACGGGCTGTTAGGAATTATGAGCGCTGCGAACACACACAGCTAAAAGTCGTCTGCTTTAAAGGGGAACATTATCACAATTTCAAAAGGGTTAAAAACAATAAAAATCAGTTCCCAGTGGCCTGTTGTATTTTTGGAAGTTTTTTTCAAAATTTTACCGGTCCCCGAATATCCCTAAAAAAAGCTATAAAGTGCTTGATTTTCGCTATTTGCGATGCGACTATCCATTTCCATGTGACGTCATAAAGTGCTGCCAATGTAAACAAACAATGGGAATACCACAGCAAGATATAGTGACATTAGCTCGGATTCAAACTGGGATTTCAGCGACTTAAGCGATTCAACAGATTACGCATGTATTGAAACAGATGGTTGGAGTATGAAAGTATTGAAGAAGAAACTGAAGCTATTGAGCGAATAGCTATTGACGCTATTCTTAGCCATAGCATGGCCGAATAGCTGCGTTAGCATCGCCGGTACAATGTGCGGACCAAACGGTCAGGACTTTCGCATCTTTTGACACTGGAGCAATTTAAATCCGTCGATTGGTAAGTGGGTTTTTTTTGCATTAAATGTGGGTGCAAGGAAACGTAATATAGTTGCAAATGCATCTGCAGGTTATCCATACATCTCTGTTCCATGTCTGCTTTAGCACCGCCGGTAAATAGCATGTTAGCATCGATTAGCATAGCATGTTAGCATCGATTAGCTGGCAGTCAACATCAACAAAACTCACCTTTGTGATTTCGTTGACAATCGTTGCAAATGCATCTGCAGGTTATCCATACATCTCTGTGCCATGTCTGCCTTAGCATCGCCGGTAAAATGTGGAGACACTCTGGCACATTCATTGGGGGTCTGGCGGCAGACACTTTCGCATCTTCTTGCCAGTGGTGCAACTTGAATCCCTCCGTTAGTGTTGTTACACCCTCCGACAACACACAGTCGAGGCATGATGTCTCCAAGGTTCCAAAAAATAGTCAAAAAAATGGAAAATAACAGAGCTGAGACCCGGTGTTTGTAATGTGTTGAAAATGAAAATGGTGGGTGTGTTACCTTGGCGACGTCACGTTCTGACGTCATCGCCTCCAGCGCGATAAACAGAAAGGTGTTTAATTCGACAAAATTCACCCATTTAGAGTTCGGAAATCGGTTAAAAAAATAGATGGTCATTTTTCTGCACCATTAAGGTATATATTGACGCTTACATAGGTCTGGTGATAATGTTCCCCTTTAACGGCATAATTACACAGTATTCTGGACATCTGTGTTGCTGAATCCTTTGCAATTTGTTCAATTAATATTGGAGAGGTCAAAGTAGAAAGATGGAGTTGGGAAGCTTTAGCCTTTAGCCACACAAACGCACGGTGATTCCTTGTTTAAAATTCACAGAGGTGAAAATTTACTATGGATCACAGCGAACATGGATCCCGACTGAATGTCAACCAGCAGGTTTCGGTGAGAAAATTGTGGTAAAAAGTCGCTTCTTACCAAAGATCAGCTGAGCTAGTGCCGCCCATAAAGCTGCTGTCGACTTCCCTTAGACATTGGCATCAAGACACCCGTAGACACACACCTCCGGCTATCAGGTACTGTTAAACTCACTAAAACACTAGCAACACAATAGAAAGATAAGGGATTTCCCAGAATTATCCTAGTAAATGTGTCTAAAAACATCTGAATCTGTCACAATGCAATTGCGTTTTTTTTAACTTGTATTTTTCTTTCTTTCTCTAGCCGTTGCTATCAATATCCTCAAACACAAATCTTTCATCCTCGCTCAAATTAATGGGGAAATTGTTGTTTTCTCGGTCCGAATAGCTCTTTTTGTTGGAGGCTCCCATTAGAAACAATGTGAAGATGTGAGGAGCCATCAACATGTGACGTCATCGTCTGCGACTTCCGGTAGAGGCCGGGCTTTTCTGTTAGCAAGCAAAAGTTGTGAACTTTATCGTGGATGTTCTCTACTAAATCCTTTCAGCAAAAATAGGGCAATATCGCGAAATGATCAAGTATGACACATAGAATGGACCTGCTATCCCCGTTTAAATAAGAAAATATCATTTCAGTAGGGCTTTAATTTTCGCATTGTCCATTTACTGACTTTTTATGCTTTTTAATGACCCGCGGAAACCTTGCTAAAGCTCTTGAATTTCAAATAATGTTGGACAAAATCTCTTTGTCATTGTTTACAAACTCAGGAAATAAGTCCCTGGACACAGGAGGACTTTAAGGACTAAAGGGCCCCTGTATCTACTTGGTATTGGATCAATATCCAAATTTGTAGTATCGCCCAAAACTGACGTATCAAAAAACAGAAGAATAAGTGATTACCGTATTTCCTCTAATTGCCGCAGGGCATATAGTATGCGCCTGCCTTGAATTACTGCCGGGTCAAACTCGCTTCGCAAAATAATTAGCGCATACTTAGTATTACCGCCCGGTCAAAATCGTGATGTCACGAGAGACACTTCCCCTGTCATCATTTTCAAAATGGAGGAGGCTGATTTCAATACCGGCAATTTGAAATCGCATAAAGGGAAGAAGATTAAGAGCTATTCAGTAGGATTTAAGGTCCAAGTTTACATCACATTCAATTCTTTACTGCATGCCTTTGGTAAGTGCCGGAGTGAGGAGAAGTTTTAAAATAATTAGCGCCCTGGCGGCAATTCAAGGAAATACGGTATTACATTTTAAAAGAAATGTATAAACACGTTACAACAGAAAGTAACCAAATATTAACAGTTAAAGTAGCAAGTACATTAATAATAACTTTGATAAGACAAAACAACTCAAAATTATTAATATGTTACTGCATGTCAGCAGATAATTTAGGAACCTTTTAAAATAATCATATTATCATATAGAATAAACACAAATTAAAGTATTGCACAAAGAGAATGTTCTTGCAGGAGGCTGTAATAGATATCGTAATATGGATTTTAGGCCCATCCCTACATCTCATATGGCTCTTCATCTACAATTGGTGCCACATTACACTCCTTTGGGAGGTTAAGTGAACCATGTACAGTTGTGCAGACGTATTGTGATCATCTAACATGGACTTGTCCAGGATTTTTGTGTTTTTCTTTATTTTCCATTCCTTTCACCACAATGTTTACAAACGCTACAATTGGCTTGAGTTCTGACGTTTATGAAAAAATGTCCTACGTTTCATGTTCTACATTTCTGTTCACTGGCTTCAATCACGCATGAAAGGATTTGGTCAACAGTCAATAGTGGTTGAACTTGCACTTACCATCTAACACAAATAAATCTGCTTTGCTGTGGGCTTTCGTAATATCTGCTGCTAAATAAACTATGCTGTAACATACACAGCACTGCATCCATAATTTCTGATAAGGCTGTACAGCTAATTAGTTTATGCATTTATTTGAAATAAATATATTGTTAATATAAGATGTGAGACTTTTCAAGGCTGTACTTTTACGAGGTTTTGATAGACCTGAAAACAATCTAAAGCCTTGAATTCCAATGATTAGATTTAAGACTTTAAAGGGGAACATTATCACCAGACCTATGTAAGTGTCAATATATACCTTGATGGTGCAGAAAAAAGACCATATATTTTTTTTAACCGATTACTGAACTCTAAATGGGTGAATTTTGGCGAATTAAACAACTTTCTGTTTATCGCTGATGTGGTGATGACGTCAGAACGTGACGTCTCCGAGGTAATACAGCCGCCATTTTCATTTTCAACACATTACAAACACCGGGTGTCAGTTCTGTTAATTTCCGATTTTTCGACTATTTTTTGGAATCAAGTGTGGGCCAAAAGCGTTGCTATAAAAAGTAGCATCACTGCTAATATGTAGCATCATTTGAAAAGTCACCTGCTAGAGAATGAAGAGAATTTCATTAAATCCGTAACAACCTATCACATAGCGAAGGACGAATACTATTTGATTTCCTAATATGCAGCTCATTTATATTTGAGATTTAAAATGTTTCTGACAATCTTGCACTTTCTGTTTTGGAAAGGACATGAACTTTTATGCCACTGAGTTTTGGTGAATTGACTTAATTGTGATTTCCTTCCCTGCATGAAAGTTTAAAATGAGCATATATTATTGCAGTGTGAACAACAATGTTTTAGTGTAGACACATAGAATCATCATACTGCTGTGATTATATGCATCAAGTGTTCATTCAAGGCCAAGGCAAAATATTGAAATATATATTGTTCATCGCGATATGGCCTTAAAATATCGAGATATCAAAAAAAGGCCATATTGCCCAGCCCTAGTGTGTCCTTTGCCTGTATTTCTTTGTGGTGTACAGCTCTGTTCTTCAACTTAGGTTGTTTTTAAAGGGCTCCATAAATAAAGTTGGTATGGTATGGTATAAGGCGCACTGTCGAGTTTTGAGAAAATTATAGGATTTAATGTGCGCCTTATAGTACGAAAAATACAGTAATTATTCACAATAATCGGGTTACTTTTAATGCTCGTTTTACGTACAAATCTGAGGAAAATACCTTTGTGAAGATGGACTGCCAATTCGGAAAGATTTGCGGCAGAGGACGTTATTATTTTCAACAAGATTCAGACGTTTGGGACATGGGACAACTGAGATCAAACATGTAATTGTAAATAAACAGAACTGTTATCTGCCAAATTAAAAGGGAATTGCACTTTTTAAAATTTGCCTATCAGTCACAATCCTAATGCAAGACAAGAACACATGTTTTTCTTTTCTTACGTATTAAACCATAAAAAACGTTGAGAAAAGAAAAACATATGTACTCTTGTCTTACATAGGGTTTGTGAATGATTACACAATTTTAAAAAGTGCAGTTCCCCTTTAAATAAGAAAATAGAACAAGATATCATGTAACAAGAGCATGATATATTGATAGTAATAAAATGCCACATAGCAGATTATGCAAATGTGATGAATTAATCTTAATACTGTCCTGTCGCCATGGATGTGATCGGGCCTTCCTTTCAAGGGGAACATTATCAGCAGACCTATGTAAGCATCAATATATACCTTGATGGAGCAGCAAAAAGACCACATTCTGTATTTTTTAACCGATTTCCGAACTCTAAATGGGTGAATTTTGGCGAATTAAACGCCTTCTGTTTATTGCTCTGGTGGCGATGACGTCAGAACGTGACGTCACCGAGGTAATACAGCCGCCATTTTCACGTTCTACACATTACACACACGGGTCTCAGCTCTGTTATTTTACTTTTTTCGACTATTTTTTGGAACCTTGGAGACATCATGCCTCGTCGGTGTGTTGTCAGAGGGTGTAACAACACTAACAGGGAGGGATTTACCGGCGATGACAGACATGGCACAGAGATGTATGGATAACCTGCAGATGCATTTGCAATGATAAAGTCAACGAAATCACAAAGGGGAGTTTTGTTGATGTTGACTTATGTGCTAATCAGACATATTTGGTCGCGGCGTGACTGCCAGCTAATCGATGTTAACATGCTATGCTAATTGATGCTAACATGCTATTTACCGGCGGTGCTAAAGCAGACATGGCACAGAGATGTATGGATAACCTGCAAATGCATTTGCAACTATGTTACGTTTCCTTCCACCCACATTTAATGCGAAAAAAACACTTACCAATCGACGGATTTAAGTTGCTCCAGTGTCAAGAGATGCGAAAGTCCTGATCGTTTGGTCGCACATTTTACCGCCGATGCTAATGCAGCTTTTCGGCCATGCTTTGGCTATGAATAGCGTCAATAGCTATCCGCTCAATAGCTTCAGTTTCTTCAATATTTTCATACTCCAACCATCTGTTTCAATACATGCGTAATCTGTTGAATCGCTTAAATCCGAGTCTGAATCCGAGCTAATGTCGCTATATCTTGCTGTGCTATTCGCCATTGTTTGTTTACATTGGCAGCACTGTGTGACGTCACAGGGAAATGGATAGTGGTTTCAAAGATAGCGAAAATAGGGCACTTTAAAATTTTATTTAGGGATATTCCGAGACTGGTAAAATTCTGAAAAAAAACTTCAAAAAATACAACAAGCCACTGGGAACTGATTTGTATTGTTTTTAACCCTTTTGAAATTGTGATAATGTTCCCCTTTAAGTCTAGGAGCATGAACTTGGATGGGCGGACACACGTCTTCTAAGACAAAGTGAAGAGTCCAGTTGTGATGGATTGAATGCCCTGAGAATAAAACGATCGGGATGTTGTGCTTACTTGGACTGTGATGAAGCTGTGAGGACTCAGGTGGTTTGTCTTCATGCTCTTCAATCTCCACAGAGACAACAGTCAGTGGAAAGTTGGTGAGATCATCCTCCTCCTGCCCTAGAAGACATTCTCCCTTTTGATTGATCCAACATTCCTCCTCTTCCTCTTTTATGTCAGGGGGCTGGTGGACGTCTGTTGGGTAAGTCAATAGGATCAAGAGAAAATATGATTAGTTTTTGACTGAAACCAATTAGATTATTTGTGTTATTTTGTGTGTTGTGTTGAAAGTCAATAAAATACAGAAAAAAAAACAACTTCCTTTTGTCCCAGCCATTAAAATTACTTCAATGAATAAACAAGCTTGGAAATTTGAATGGGGGCAATTTTAGGCTTATCTCTAACATTAACCACATCATTGTAATGACATAGTCCTAACCTTAACTTAAATACAATGGCAATTTAAACAAACAATTGTAATTCCAAAAGTACTTAAAACTTTCATATCATGTTTTTGTAATCATATAAAATCATTTATGGTCATTCTGATGGCTGTGTCAAAAGGAACTCTAACCCAAACAGGCCTTACTGGGAGGTGGTTCTATGGAGTATCTCCATCAATAATTCATCGTCAGGAATTGGAGACCATCTACGACACGCTGAAGGAAAGTCAGTCACCTTTGTGTTCTTTTAATAAACAATGTTAACTACATTGGTTATTGAAAATAAATGTTTACTTTCACTTATTGATGCATGAAAGTCAGAATCGGGAAGTGAAATTATAACTTTGATTATATTGATTACAAAAAAATATATATTTAGTGACTATGTGAGTTTAATGTAGACATGTTGATACATTATTACAGAGGAACATCAACCTCCCATAAATGTGATGTCTGAAAAGGTCTCATTAGAAGTATTTAAGTCCCATCTTAAAACTCATTTGTATACTCTAGCCTTGAAATAGACGCCCCCCCTTTAGACCAGTTGATCTGCCGTCTCTTTTATACTCTGCACCCCCTTTTGTGCTGGAGCGGGGGGAGCACAGATTAGGTGACCACAGATGTGCCAGCTGTTCAGAGTCGGGACATCTCTGCGTTACCGACTTCTTTCCACTCAAGACGATCCCCTGCTGGCCCCACTATGGACTGGACTCTCGCACAATTAACTAGATCAGGGGTTGGGAACCAATGGCTCTAGAGCCAGATGTGGCTCTTTTGATGACTGCACCTGGCTCTTAGATGAATCTTAGCTGACATTGCTTAACACGATAAGTAATGAATAACTCCGCTGGTAATCAGTGTTAAAAATAACGTTCAAAATACAAAACATTCTCATGCATTTTAATCCATCCATCCGGTTTCTACCGCACCTGTTCAAGAGGTTGCATTAATAGTAAGAAGTATTTTATTTATTGTTGCTCAGAACAACAATGTTATTAAAAAGAATACGAGACTTATTATCCACTAAAAATGTTGGTCTCACTTAAAAATGGACGCATTTAATTGTATTCAGTGTTAAAAAAAATAAAAAATAAATTATACGGCTCTCACGGAAATACTTTTAAAAATATTTGGCTTGTATGGCTCTCTCAGCCAAAAAGGTTCCCGACCCCTGAACTAGATCCTCTGGATGTCCATTGCACCGGTCGCCTCCAAGGTGTCTCATTGTATCCCATTGGGTTGAGTTTTTCCTTGCCCTGATGTGGGATTTGAGCGTTGTGGCTTGTACAGCCCTTTGAGACACTCATTATTTAAGTCTATATAAATAAACTTTGATTGATTTTCTTGAGCTATATAAAGAGACAGGGACGATTCATCTTACAATAGACAATACTTTCAAGAAGAGCGTCAATTAAATATGAAGTTAGTAAAGATGTGAGAGTAAGACGGCGTGTCGCAGTGGGAGAGTGGCCGTGTGCAACCCGAGGGTCCCTGGTTCAATCCTCACCTAGTACCAACCTCTACACGTCCGTTGTGTCCTTGAGCAAGACACTTCACCCTTGCTCCTGATGGGTGCTGGTTAGCGCCTTGCATGGCAGCTCCCTCCATCTGTGTGAACGTGTGTGTGTGAATGGGTGAATGTGGAAGTAGTGTCAAAGCGCTTAGAGTACCTTGGAGGTAGAAAAGCGCTATACAAATGCAACCCATTTACCATTGTATGGCTCTCCCAGCCAAAAAGGTTCCCAGCCCCTGAACTAGATCCACCGGATGTCCATTGCACCGGTCGCCTCCAAGGTGTCTCATTGTATCCCATTGGGTCGAGTTTTTCCTTGCCCTGATTTGGGATCTGAGCCGAGGATGTCGTTGTGGCTATCTGAACTCACTATGTTCGCTGCTGGCTGTACATATCCTACTAAATAAGACCTACACTGTTTCAATGTCCACATTTCTCTGTTGATGCAATTGTTGATGACTGAAGTACTGATATCAACCAAAGCTCCTCATCCCACCCCCCGGATTGTAAATAATGTAAATAATTCAATGTACATACTATGATGATTAACCTGTGTGATGACTGTATTATGTTGATAGTATATATTTGTACCATGAATTGTTGAAAAACTTATTCGGGTGTTACCATCCATCCATCCATTTTCTTCCGCTTATCCGAGGTCGAGTCGCGGGGGCAGCAGCCTAAGCAGGGAAACCCAGACTTCCCTCTCCCCAGCCACTCTGTCTAGCTCTTCCCGGGGGATCCCGAGGCGTTCCCAGGCCAGCCGGGAGACATAGTCTTCCCAACGTGTCCTGGGTCTTCCCCGTGGCCTCCTACCGGTTGGACGTGCCCTAAACACCTCCCTAGGGAGGCGTTCGGGTGACATCCTGACCAGATGCCCGAACCACCTCATCTGGCTCCTCTCGATGTGAAGGAGCAGCGGCTTTACTTGGAGTTCCTCCCGGATGGCAGAGCTTCTCACACTATCTCTAAAGGAGAGCCCCGCCACACCGCGGAGGAAACTCATTTCGGCCGCTTGTACCCGTGATCTTATCCTTTCGGTCATGACCAAAAGCTCATGACCATAGGTGAGGATGGGAACGCAGATCGACCGGTAAATTGAGAGCTTTGGCTTCCGGCTTCACCACAACGGATCGGTACAACGTCCGCATTACCGAAGACGCCGCACCGATCCGCCTGCCGATCTCATTTAGTGGTCAATTGTACGAAATATGTACTGAACTGTGCAATCTACTAATAAAAGTATCAATCAATCAATCAAAGCTTGTGCAGCCCTTTGAGACACTAATGATTTAAGTCTACCGAACGATATATAAATAAAACTTTCATTGATTGATTTTCTTGAGCTATATAAGGAGACAGGGACAATTTATCTGACAATACTTTCAAGAAGAGCGTCAATAGTCAAATAATAAAGTTAGTAAAGATGTGAGAGTAAGAAGCAAACAAACCTGTTCTGTACAACACAATTTGAGGTTTCCTAAAATCAGCGTCCAGTAGTTGATGTTGTCGCTCCTTCTCCTCTATTGTTGGAGAAAGTTCCTCCTCGTACTCTGCTACCGTTGTTTCGCACATTTTCACAAAATCACGACACTTGCCACTCAGACGTTATCTCTACTTAGCGATGTGTTGATAACGTCCTTTGTCTCTTTGTTAGCAGCTAACTGGCTAGGCTAACTAGCTAAGCTAACTAGCACGAGAAGCGTCGAGGTGCGATAAGACTAATTTAACCGGGACACAAACAATTACCAACAATGTTTCATCTACTACACCACATATATGCGTACATGTATGCACTAAATACAAAAAGAGGACCAATAATGGCCACGTTTAGGCCGTTTTTCCGTCAAACGCCATCTTGCTTCGTCATCGTTCTTCCTTGGATCTCCAGCAGACTAGTAGAGCAACTTAGGCCTCCACAGCTTCTTAACGGGACTTCTTCGTCCTGTCCTATGGTCCATACTACATTCTACACTACAGGAGGTCGCGCTATTAACGCGTCGAGCCGTAGCAGCAAAATGCCAGTAAGAAGAAGAAATCGAAGCTGGTTGCTTGTCTTCTCGCGAGATCTGACAACACCGCGCGTGAACAACATAGAAGGACGAGGGGAAAAAACACGACGACGTTCCAACCGCCTTTAAACTAAATATAATAATATTGCGTTCACATTTGATCCCTACTTAGCGATGTGTTGATAACGTCCGCGTCTCTTTGTTAGCAGCTAACAAGCTAAGCTAACTAGCACAAGAGGCGATAAAGTGCGCTCAGACTAATGTATCCGGATACAAACAATGACTAAGAATGTTTCATCTACTACACCACATATATGCGTACATGTATGCACTAAATACAAATAGAGAAACAATAATGGCCACGTTTAGGCCTTCTCTGTCAAACGCCATTTTGCTTTTTACGCCTTCGTCTTCTTCGGATTTCCAGCAGCCTAGTAGAGCATCTTAGGCCTCCACAGCTTCTTAACGGGACTTCTTCGTCCTGTCCTATGGTCCATACTACATTCTACACTACAGGAGGTCGCGCTATCAACCTTTCAGAAATGTGCCGATCGGGTTCCAGGTTTGTTGTAATGCTAGTGTTTGACCACATGGTGGTAGTAATAGTCTACAAATGACTAGGAACCAATTATAGTATATGTGTCTGGCAGGACTCATTAGAGGTAGACACATCTTGTACGCACGAGGGTTGATGAAGCGTGGTTTATAATGTTATCGTTATGAAAAAGGCAGTTCTACAAAACAGAACAATTTAGGGCTTCAAGGTGGAAGAGGGGTTAGTGCGTCTGCCTCACAATACGAAGGTCCTGCAGTCCTGGGTTCAAATCCAGGCTCGGGATCTTTCTGTGTGGAGTTTGCATGTTCTCCCCGTGAATGCGTGGGTTCCCTCCGGGTACTCCGGCTTCCTCCCACTTCCAAAGACATGCACCTGGGGATAGGTTGATTGGCAACACTAAATTGGCCCTAGTGTGTGAATGTGAGTGTGAATGTTGTCTGTCTATCTGTGTTGGCCCTGCGATGAGGAGGCGACTTGTCCAGGGTGTACCCCGCCTTCCACCCGATTGTAGCTGAGATAGGCGCCAGCGACCCCGAAAGGGAATCAGCGGTAGGAAATGGATGGATGGAATGTAACAAACAGTTCAGAGTGTCCCTCCAGAGTTGCCGTAGGGCTGTGACGTAAGAGGTCTATAAAGGTGGGTTGTTGAAGAAGGTACTTAGACACTCTGTAAAGGAGATCACATTAAAGAAGTGGTGGAGACCAGACCTGCTCTCATGACTCCCTTTTATTATTTTATTATATAAGTAAACAAAATATGTGAACTCAGGACACTCGGCTACATTGGTGGCAGTGGTGTTTTTTTTGTTTTTTTTTGTCCTGTCCAGCTTCTCAGGCAAATCATATAGTTCAGTGGTTCTCAAATGGTGGTAAGCGTACCCCTGGGGGTACTTGAAGGTATGCCAAGGGGTACGTGAGATTTTTTTTTTAATATTCTAAAAGTAGCTACAATTTTAAAGTCCTTTATAAAATATATTTTTTTGAATAATACTTCAACAAAATATGAATGTAAGTTCATAAACTGTGAAAAAAAAATGCAACAATGCAATATTCAGTGTTGACAGCTAGATTTTTTGTGGACATGTTCCATAAATATTGATGTTAAAGATTTCTTTTTTTGTGAATAAATGTTTAGAATTAAGTTCATGAATCCAGATGGATCTCTATTACGATCCCCAAAGAGGGCACTTTATGTTGATGATTTCTTCTATTTGTAGAAGTCTTTATCCAGCGGCATAGCTCGGTTGGTAGATTGGCCGTGCCAGCAACTCGAGGGTTGTAGGTCCGATTCCCGCTTCCGCCATCCTAGTCACTGCCGTTGTGTCCTTGCGCAAGGCACTTTACCCATCTGCTCCCAGTGCCACCCACACTGGTTTAAATGTAACTTAGATATTGGGTTTCACTATGTAAAGCGCTTTGAGTCACTAGAGAAAAGCGCTTCATAAATATAATTCCCATCCATCCATTTTTCTACCGCGTATTCCTTTTGGGGCCGCGGGGGGCGCTGGTGCCTATCTCAGCTACAATCGGGCGGAAGGCGGTGTACACCCTGGACAAGATGCCATCTCATCGCAGTATTTTTCAACAAGTTTTTTGTTATTTTTATATCTTTTTTTTTTCAAATAGTTCAAGAAAGACCACTACAAATGAGCAATATTTTGCACCGTTATACAATTTAATAAATCAGAAACTGATGACATAGTGCTGTATTTTACTTCTTTATCTCTTTTATTCAACCAAAAATGCTTTGCTCTGATTAGGGGGTACTTGAATTAAAAAAATGTTCACAGGGGGTACGTCACTAAAAAAAGGTTGAGAACCACTGTTGTAGTTGATGTAGATGCCCATATCGGATGTTCAGATTTACTTTACAAAAGAGAAGTGTAGGATACTTCTCTTGTTGCCTTATTTGAATTTGACTTTATTAAATGTATTTATATTATCATTTGGTGCAGCCGGGCCGGAGCAGGAGGGGATAGAAAGAGAAAAAAAAAGGAAGACAGAGGGGGAAATTGTGATTAGACAGAGAGACAAAAACAACAACAGCAAACACAACAACAATAGAACAACACCAGCACATACAATATGTACAAATATGATCGTAAAAGTGATAGCAAAGAAGCAGTTAGTGAAATAAACAATAATATAGAAATGACAAGGAGCATTTTTACACTACAACTAGAGCAATACAAATACCAATAGAAAAAGCGTTATTGATCATGAATAATACCAATAGTTTACCTCTATTATCAACAATACAGTTGTTCAAATGCAACAATACATATATACATAATGATAGTTCGAAAGATTAAAAAAAAAAGGCAACCTATATTAATCTTGTAGATTGTTATACTAACAATGGATTAAGCTTTTTCAGTGTGCCATGTGTTACCCAGTTTACCCTAGAGCAGAGGTAGGGAACCTATGGCTCTAGAGCCAGATGTGGCTCTTCTGATGACTGCATCTGGCTCTCAGATTAATCTTGGCTGACATTGCTTAACACGATAAGTAATGAATAATTCTGCTGGTAATCAGCGTTAAAAAATAACGTTCAAAATATAAAACATTCTCATGCATTTTTATCCATCCATCTGTTTTCTACCCCACCTGTTCAAGAAGTCAAGAATGGTAAGAGGTATTTTTTTCATTATTAGTTAGCTTCAGAATAAAAATGTTATTAAAAATAATAACAGACGTGTTATACCCTAATGTTGGTTTTACATCAAAATGCACACATTTTGTTGTATTCAGTGTTAAAAGAATATTATATGGCTCTTACGGAAATACATTTTAAAATATTTGGCTTCCATGGCTCTCTCAGCCAAAAATGTTCCCGACCCCTGCCCTAGGGCAACAACGTTGATACATGTTTGATGAAACGTGATTATGTGCATGAGTGTATGTATGTATATGTTCTTGTATATGAACAGAAAGTGTATGTGAATGTTTGTACAGTAAATGTATATGTACAGTATATGTATGTATGTTTGTACAGTGAATGTATATGTACAGTATGTGTATGTTTGTACCGTGAATGTGCGTGTAGATGGACAAACTTGGAGTATGTAGGTATGTACTGTATTTGTGTATGTATGTGGGAGCGTAGGTACCTATGTACGTTTGTATGTATGAATAACGGTGTGTGTGTGTGAGTATGTGTGTTTGTATGTACAATATATTTGACTCCCAGTGTGTGTGGGAGCCAGAGTACGGCCCCGGCCGCCCAGAGAGCCCAAACCAAACAGCAGGTGTGGCGCCCAGGGAACCAGGGACCACCTGCCCCACGCAGCCACGCTGGCCCAGAGCCCGGCCCACCGCGCCGCCCGGAAGAGCCAGCAAACCCCACACAAATCGGCCGCCGCAGGACCACCCAGCGCAGGGCCGCGGGAAGCACCCACCCCACCCGCAGGGACCCCAACGATGGAGATGGAACAACCAGCAACCGCCCTGTCAAAGTCCCCCCCCCCCCCACTCCCATCTTCCTCCCTGAGGGAGAGGGAAAAAAATAAAAAATAAAAAAATAAAAATAAATTAAAAACATTAAAAAAAAAATTGTATATATATCCATCCATTTTCTACCGCTTATTCCCTTTTGGGGTCACGGGGGGCTCTGGCGCCTATCTCAGCTACAATCGGGCGGAAGGCGGCGTACACCCTGGACAAGCCGCCACCTCATCGCAGGGCCAACACAGATAGACAACATTCACACTCACATTCACACACTAGGGCCTATTTAGTGTTGCCAATCAACCTATCCCCAGGTGCATGTCTTTGGAAGTGGGAGGAAGCCGGAGTACCCGGAGGGAACCCACGCATTCACGGGGAGAACATGCAAACTCCACACAGAAAGATCCCAAGCCTGGGATTGAACTCAGGACAACTCAGGACCTTCGTATTGTGAGGCAGACGCACTAACCCCTCTTCCACCGTGACGCCATGTATCTATATATTAAATTATATATGTATATATACATATATATGTATATATATATATACATATATATGTATATATATATATACATACATATGTATATATATATACATACATATGTGTATATATATATATACATATATATATATATATATATATATATACACATATATATGTATATATATATACATATATACATATATATGTAAATATATACATACATATATATGTATATATATATATATATATATATATATATATATATATGTATATATATACATACATATATATATGTATATATATACATACATATATATATGTATATATATACATACATATATGTATATATATATATACATAAATATATATATGTATATATATACATATATATATATACACACATATACAAACACACACACGTACATACATGCATATATGCAATACATATATGTATATATACACATACATACACATACACACACATACATATATACACACACATACATATATATATACATACACATACATACACATATATACATACATACATACATACATAAATACATATATATATATATATATATATATATATATATATATATATATATATATATATATATATATATCCATCCATCCATCCATCCATCATCTTCCGCTTATCCGAGGTCGGGTCGCGGGGGCGACAGCCTAAGCAGGGAAACCCAGACTTCCCTCTCCCCAGCCACTTCGTCTAGCTCTTCCCGGGGAATCCCGAGGCGTTCCCAGGCCAGCCGGGAGACATAGTCTTCCCAACGTGTCCTGGGTCTTCCCCGTGGCCTCCTACCGGTTGGACGTGCCCTAAACACCTCCCTAGGGAGGCGTTCGGGTGGCATCCTGACCAGATGCCCGAACGACCTCATCTGGCTCCTCATATATACATACATGCACACATACACAAACATATACACACATACCTGCGTATACATATATAAACAAAAAAAACAAAAAAATATATAAAAAATAAAATAATTAAAATAAGATCACAGACATGCTGACACACAACATCACTACCACAGCAGCTGGCCATCTCACAGCAACTCAGAATACCCTGCAGCACCAAGCTACCACAATGGATGAGGGTACTAGACCCAGCCGGCCCCAACCAAGATGGGCACCCGGAAGGGATGGACGGTGGGACCCAGGAGCTCCAGAAATGCAGCCCGGATGCAGTAGCCTGAGGCACTGAACCCGATTGACCAGCAGGCCCAGAGCGTATCCCCAGAAATATATATATACATACAGTATATACATACATACACATACATATATATACATATACATCAATATACATCTGTATATATACATACACACACACGCATATACCCATATACATACATACACACACCGACATACATACATGGTGTGTGCGTATATATATATATATATATATATATATATATATATATATATATATATATAGATATATATATATATATATATATATATATATATATATATATATATATATATATATATATATATATATATATATATACTGTGGGGCAAAAAAGTATTTAGTCAGCCACCGATTGTCCAAGTTCTCCCATTTAAAATGATGACAGAGGTCTGTAATTTTCATCATAGGTACACTTCAACTGTGAGAGACAGAATGTGAACAAAAAATCCAGGAATTCACATTATAGGAATTTTAAAGAATGTATTTGTAAATTGAAAATGATGTTCCTACCCCCATGCTTCACAGTAGGTATGGTGTTCATGGGATGCAACTCAGTATTCTTCTTCCTCCAAACACGACAAGTTGAGTTTGTACCAAAAAGTTCTATTTTGGTTTCATCTGACCACATGACATTCTCCCAATCCTCTGCTGTATCATCCATGTATCCATTTTGGTATAAACTCAACTCGTCGTGTTTGGAGGAAGAAGAATACTGAGTTGCATCCCAAGAACACCATACCTACTGTGACGCATGGGGGTGGAAACATCATGCTTTGGGGCTGTTTTTCTGCTAAGGGGACAGGACGATTGATCCTTGTTAAGGAAAGAATGAATGGGGCCATGTATCGTGAGATTTTGAGCCAAAGACTCCTTCCATCAGTGAGAGCTTTGAATGGTTGACCAAATATTTATTTTCCACCATAATTTACAAATAAATTCTTTAAAATTCCTACAATGTGAATTCCTGGATTTTTTTTTTTGTCTCTCACAGTTGAAGTGTACCTATGATGAAAATTACAGACCTCTGTCATCATTTTAAGTGGGAGAACTTGCACAATCGCTGGCTGACTAAATACTTTTTTGCCCCACTGTATGTATACATACATACACACATATACATATACAGTTGTGATCAAAATTATTCATCCCCCACACAATTTTGGTGTTTTAGCAAGTTGGACATTTATTCCGTATTTTGTTTATAGTCATATAAAATAAAAATGTGTCAAATAGATAAATGCAACTTAAATTGTAACACTGTATTTTACAAAATACCAAAAAAGGACATTTTTCCTAATATCTCATTGACAAAGTGATTCAACCGCCTAGTTCCATGCATCTTTAGTACTTAGTAGAACACCCTTTGGCAGTAATGACATCCTTCAAAGGTGATACATAAGCGGACACAAGCGTCTTGCAACCATCTACAGGTATTTTAGCCCATTCCTCTTGGGCAAAGGCCTCCAGTTCATTCATATTCTTGGGCTTGCGTGCTGCAACTGCCTTCTTCAAGTCCCACCACAGCTTTTCTAGAGGATTAAGGTCTGGCGACTGTGAAGGCCACTCCAGAGTCTTCCAGCCCTTCTTCTGCAACCACTCTGATGTTGATTTGGAGGTATGCTTGGGATCCTTGTCCTGTTGGAAGGTCCAACGTCTCCCAAGCCTCAGCTTCGTCACTGACTTCATGACATTTGCAGCTAATATATCCTGCTAGGAAATAGAATTCATAATGCCTTGAACGCGGTGGAGATTCCCGGTACCTGAGGCAGAGAAACAGCCCCAGAGCATGATTGACCCCCCACCATGCTTAACAGTAGGCAAGGTGTTCTTCTCTTTGTAAGCTTCATTTTTTCTCCTCCAGACATAACGTTGATTCATAGGCGCAAAGATTTCCAGTTTTTTCTCATCACTACATAGAACTGTCTCCCAAAACCTTTGGGGTTTATCCAGATGATTTTTTCTATAAGTCTATTTTCCTTGTGCCTGGTAGTCAGAAGTGAGGTGCGCCTGGGAGTTCTGGCATGGAGGCCTTCATCTCGTAGTGCGCGCCTTATTGCCTGCGACGAAACCTGCGTTCCCCCCTCTGCAATGTCCTGTTGTAGTTCCTCAGCTGTTACCCGGGGGTTTTTCACCACTGTACGCTTCAAATACCGGACAGCAGTTGCACACAGCATCCTCTTTCTACCACACCCAGGTAGTGTTTCCACTGTGCCTTTAGCTTCAAACTTGCGAATTATGCTCCCAACTGTGTCTCTTGGAATGTGTAATATCTTTGCTATTTTCTTATATCAATATCCTTTCTTATGAAGAGAAATTACCTCCTGTCTTGACTTCTTTGACCACTCCCTGGACTTCACCATGTTGCAAATACACCATTGATCATCTACAAGAAGCTGAGTGTCACAGTCTTTTTCAAACAGTTTAATTGTTGCTCGTTATGGTTCTAATCACATCTACAGGTGTTTTCAACACCTGATTGAAAATACCTTATTCAAATTATGTTCTTAAGAGTTATGATCTTCAAGGAGTTGAATAATTTTGTCAATGAGATATTAAGAAAAATGTCCTTTTTTGCTATTTTGTAAAATACAGTGTTACAATTTAAGTTGCATTTGTCTATTTGACACATATTTATTTGATATGACTATAAACAAAATACGGAATAAATGTCCAACTTGCTAAAACACCAAAATTGTGTGGGGGTTGAATAATTTTGATCACAACTGTATATACACATATATATGCACATATACATACATACATATATGTACATACATACATATACACACATACACATATATGTATACATAACCACACATGCACATACACACATTCATATACACATCTATGAACAAACACATACCTGTAACCACACACACACATACACACACACACACACACACACACACACGTATACGACAACAAATCCATACACAGGCTGGAGGGACAGCAATGAAGTCCCGGCATCCACTGCCCACTGAGAACTAGCCGAACCCCCAAGCCCCACAGGTCCGGCCGCGTACCCACGCCACCCAGGGACAACCCCCGACAAGCCCGCCCCGGACAACGGTGCGAAACCGGGCACGGCAGGGCGCAAGGGCACCCCAGGCCCACACCTGACAAGCCAACCAACACGACAATTAACAAGTATGTACTATTTGCCGGTGGTGAATGCTGGTCTCTCAAGGACGGGAAGCTCAATTTTGGCCTACACATTATAAATTGTGTTGGTTTATTTATACTTAAGTTCTACCTATTCTATTCTATTAGTCCTGCACTTGGGATGGTAGACTGCTGCATCCCAATTTCAGGACTAATAGACTAAAAAAACTCCTTTGTTCCACACGCCATCAGACTGTACAAGTCCTCTCTGGGGGTCAGGGGGTGTACTAAGATGACAGGGGATGCCAAACAATAACAATACTGAAATAAACTGCAACAAAAAAACAACGCAATACATTTTCCTAACATGGTCACTACTGCCTAGTTTCTCTTGTTGTATTGCTATGTTTACTGTTATATTTTTATTCTTATTCAATCAATCAATGTTTACTTATACAGCCCTAAATCACAAATGTCTCAAAGGACTGTACAAACCATTACGACTACGACATCCTTGGAAGAACCCACAAAAGGGCAAGGAAAACTCACACCCAGTGGGACGCCAGTGACAATGCTGACTATGAGAAACTTTGGAGAGGACCTCAGATGTGGGCAACCCCCCCCCCCCCCCCCCTCTAGGGGACCAAAAGCAATGGATGTCGAGCGGGTCTAACATGATACTGTGAAAGTTCAATCCATAGTGGCTCCAACATAGCCGCGAGAGTTCAGTTCAAAGCGGATCCAAGACAGCAGCGAGAGTCCCGTCCACAGGAAACCATCCCAAGCGGAGTCGGATCAGCATCGTAGAGATGTCCCCAACCGATACACAGGCGAGCGGTCCATGGTGGGTCCCGACGAGCGGTCCATCCTGGGTCTCGACTCTGGACAGCCAGTACTTCATCCATGGTCATCGGACCGGACCCCCTCCACAAGGGAGGGGGGGACATAGGAGAAAAAAGAAAAGAAGCGGCAGATCCACTAGTCTAAAAAAGAGGTCTATTTAAAGGCTAGAGTATACAGATGAGTTTTAAGGTGAGACTTAAATGCTTCTACTGAGGTAGCATCTCGAACTGTTACTGGGAGAGCATTCCAGAGTACTGGAGCCCGAACAGAAAACGCTCTATAGCCCGCAGACTCTTTTTGGGCTCTAGGAATCACTAATAAGTCAGAGTCCTTTGAACGCAGATTTCTTGCCGGGACATATGGTACAATACAATCGGCAAGATAGGATGGAGCTAGACCGTGTAGTATTTTATACGTAAGTAGTAAAACCTTAAAGTCACATCTTAAGTGCACAGGAAGCCAGTGCAGGTGAGCCAGTACAGGCGTAATGTGATCAAACTTTCTTGTTCTTGTCAAAAGTCTAGCAGCCGCATTTTGTACCAACTGTAATCCTTTAATGCTAGACATGGGGAGACCAGAAAATAATACGTTACAGTAATCGAGACGAGACGTAACAAACGCATAGATAATGATCTCGGCGTCTTTAGTGGACAGAATGGAGCGAATTTTAGCGATATTACTATTCTGTCTATCAGCCCCCCAATCTTTACCCCTCAAAGCCCTCATTATATTTGAAACCTGTTTACATTTCAGCAGGAGCTGAACCTTGGAGCGTCGGGCGAGACTGTGACTAAGTGTTCAGCTCCCTCTTTTTATTCAGAGTTCCATAGTCAACATCACTGAGGCCGCCTCTAAAAGGAGTAGTCAAATATATAATGCAAAGCAGTTCCAGGACATACAGTACGTGACGGTATGTGCTGGGGGCCTTGGGATTTCGCCATGTCCCCGCTTCGTCTGCGTGCTGTCATCTTATCTTAATTGAGGTCCTTGAAGTCTTTGCTTCGACTGCGTGTTGTCATCTTATCTTCGTTGAGGTCTTTGAAGTCTCTGCTTCGTCTGCGTGTTGTCATCTTATCTTCATTGAGGTCCTTGAAGTCTTTGCTTCGACTATGTGTTGTCATCTTATCTTTGTTGAGGTCTTTGAAGTCTCTGCTTCGTCTGCGTGTTGTTATCTTATCTCCGTTGAGGTCCTTGAAGTCTTTGCTTTGTCTGCGTGCTGTCATCTTATCTTCATTGAGGTCCTTGAAGTCTTTGCTTCGAATGCGTGTTGTCATCTTATCTTCGTTGAGGTCTTTGAAGTCTCTGCTTCGTCTGCGTGTTGTCATCTTATCTTCGTTGAGGTCTTTGAAGTCTCTGCTTCGTCTGCGTGTTGTCATCTTATCTTCATTGAGGTCCTTGAAGTCTTTGCTTCGACTATGTGTTGTCATCTTATCTTTGTTGAGGTCTTTGAAGTCTCTGCTTCGTCTGCGTGTTATCTTATCTCCGTTGAGGTCCTTGAAGTCTTTGCTTCGTCTGCGTGCTGTCATCTTATCTTCATTGAGGTCCTTGAAGTCTTTGCTTCGAATGCGTGTTGTCATCTTATCTTCGTTGAGGTCTTTGAAGTCTCTGCTTCGTCTGCGTGTTGTCATCTTATGTTCGTTGAGCTCTTTGAAGTCTCTGCTTCGTCTGCGTGTTGTCATCTTATCTTCGTTGAAGTCCTTGAAGTCTTTGCTTCGTCTGCGTGTTGTCATCTTATCTTTGTTGAGGTCTTTGAAGTCTCTGCTTCGTCTGCGTGTTGTTATCTTATCTCCGTTGAGGTCCTTGAAGTCTTTGCTTCGTCTGCGTGCTGTCATCTTATCTTCATTGAGGTCCTTGAAGTCTTTGCTTCGACTACGTGTTGTCATCTTATCTTTGTTGAGGTCTTTGAAGTCTCTGCTTCGTCTGCGTGTTGTTATCTTATCTCCGTTGAGGTCCTTGAAGTCTTTGCTTCGTCTGCGTGCTGTCATCTTATCTTCATTGAGGTCCTTGAAGTCTTTGCTTCGACTGCGTGTTGTCATCTTATCTTCGTTGAGGTCTTTGAAGTCTCTGCTTCGTCTGCGTGTTGTCATCTTATCTTCGTTGAGCTCTTTGAAGTCTCTGCTTCGTCTGCGTGTTGTCATCTTATCTTCGTTGAGGTCCTTGAAGTCTTTGCTTCATCTGCGTGTTGTCATCTTATCTTTGTTGAGGTCTTTGAAGTCTCTGCTTCGTCTGCGTGTTGTTATCTTATCTTCGTTGAGGTCCTTGAAGTCTCTGCTTCATCTGCGTGCTGTCATCTTATCTTCGTTGAGGTCCTTGAAGTCCTTGGCTGTTAGCAAGCTAAAACAAAGATAACATCTGTGGCTGAGGCCACCCCTCAGACAAGAAATGTTGTCCTTGCATTGATTAGAAAAAGTCCAACTTGAGCACAATAGCTAATAACTAAAGCAACAGACCTTAATCATACTAAATTTAGTGCGATAATATATACATAATTATTCTAACACTTTTTGTATTCCTTAATTGGCTGTTTTTAGTGCACTTAGGGTGTTTGTCATTTCTAAGTTTCATGGCATTTATTATGTCTGCATTGGTCCAGGTTTCTGTTCGGGATTTTTACCCTGGAAGCTTTCATGGGTGCTAGTTGGTCAGATACATGCAGGAAGTTGGATTTGAAGCATGCCCGTGCTTTCTCAACCGATGAGCAATTTTGTTCATTTGACCAGTCCAGTCTCTCCAGGGCTGCTGTTAGAGCTTCGCTGGTGTACTTTTACATCGATCTGAATCTCATTGTGTTATGACAATCTGATACAGATTTCTGAGACAGCTCTGGACTACACTGTTGTGACGTGCAAAATGTGTCAGGATTATTTGTTGACGAACCCCAAGATGCAGAGATGGAGGCAGGCATGGAATGATAAAACATGATTTAATTAAATACTACAACTAGAACAAACAAAGGGTACAAACAAAAAGCACGCACGTGGGCGGATATAACAAACTAAGGGCTATGAAAAAACAAACCGGAAGCAGGGAACAAAAAACAGTAAGCTACAGACATCTACCAAATATAGCTTACCGCTACGCTGCAATCACACGACCAGTAGGAATGACAAGTAGAAAATGACATTGACACGACAATACAATCGTCCAGCAACTGACACAAGACAAAGCAGGTACAAATAGGAGCGGGCTGATTGGCAACAGGTGTGACCAGGTGCCAATCAGCCGCAGCTGAGGAGGAACACAGCACCCAGGGAACAAGACAGGAAGCTGACAAAATAAGACCACTAGACAGGAACTAAGGACAGGAGATACTAAACACAGAGGAAAGAGACAAATGCAGAGGAAAACTAAAACATAGACAAACTGTCAGGGGAAAGCCTGACAAAATGTGGCTTGGCATTGTCTTGCTGAATAAGCAGGGGTGTTTGTGGAAAAGACCTTGCTTGGATGGCAACATATATTGGTCCAAAACCTGTGTGTACCTTTCAGCATTAATGGTGCCTTCACAGATGTGTAAGTTACCCATGCCTAGCACTAATACACTAATAATGCAGCACTAATGCACCGCTATGCCATCACAGATGCTGGCTTTTGAACTTTGCGCCTTTAACAGCCCGGATGGTTCTTTTCCTCTTTGGTCCGGGGGACACGACGTCCACAGTATTTCAAATCCAATTTGAAATGTGGACTCGTCAGACCACAGAACACTTTTCCACTTTTCATCCGTCCATCTCAGATGAGCTCGGGCCCAGCCGAAGCCAGAGGGCTTTCTGGGCGTTGTTGATAAATGGTTTCGGCTTTGCATAGTAGAGTTTTAACTTGCACTTACAGATGTAGCAACCAACTGTAGTTACTGACAGTGGTTTTCTGAAGTGTTCCTTAGCTCATGTGGTGATATCCTTTACACACTGATGTCAGTTTTTGATGCAGTACTGCTGAGGGATCTAAGGTTACGGGCCTTCAATGTTACGTGCAGTGATTTCTGCATGGACCGCAGATGGTGAAATCACTAAATTCCTTGCAATAGCTTGTTGAGAAATATTGTTCTTAAACTGTTGAACAATTTGCTCACACATTTGTTCACAAAGTGGTGACCCGTGCCCCATTCTTGTTTGTGAATGACTGAACATTTCATGGAAGCTGCTTTTATACCCAATCATGGCATCCACCTGTTCCCAATTAGCCTGTTCACTTGTGGGATGTTCCAAATAAGTGTTTGATGAGCATTCCTCGACTTTCTGTCTTTTTTTCCACTTGTGCCAGCTTTTTTGAAACATGTTGTAGGGATCAGATTCCAAATGAGCTAATATTTGCAAAAAATAATGTTTTCCAGTTTGAACGATACTTATCTTGTCTTTGTGTGGTAAACTGAAGTTTCATGATCTTGTTTGGATATCGATTTGCACATCAGATTGACTCTCCCTCTCGTCCACAGTCTGGAGTGCAGCTGACGCTGGTCAATCCAACACACCTGAGGTTGATTAGCGTGCCTTCATTAACTGGGTTCATAACTTGCCTTCGAGCAACAATCTCGACTGACTTCACGTATTTATAACCTCGCTAGCTTTTCACGCTAAGCCTGTTTTATTCCAGCTCTCACGCTGATGACTTGTTTTTCCTTTTTGTGTGCCTTCGTGCCAGTCTTGGTTTTTCTGTTTTCTATTCCGAGCTTTTATGCTAGCGCCCTTGGTTTATTTTGTCTGTTAGCTCCAGTATTTTTGTTCGTAGCCTGCTTTTGTTAAGTTTTATAAATCGTTTAAACTTACCATTGCTGGGTTCTTGTCAACGCATCCACGGAGGATTACTATTACTGTGCCAACCAGTCCTTACACTTTGTAGTCTATTCAATTGACTTTATGTTGAAAAGGTCTAGCAGATCATTGTATTTTGTTTTTATTTACGAAATACACAACATGCCAACGTCACCGGTTTTTGGTTTTGTAGATTACTATCAGTTTCAAGTTATACTGTCTAAGACAAACCCCCAAGGCCACACGTGTACAGTTTAGTGTTTGAAACAGCCCAACCTAACAGTCAGTTTAGGAGAAAAATGTTAGCTTGAGGACAATACACCGCGAAACAACGTAATGATTGTCCAAGTTAAACAAATAACAGAGTCTGTGACAACTGATGTCAGGATTCTACCAAGTAGGTAAGCGAATCTGGAACACTACTTTTGTAGCATAAATGCCACAGAAGTCTCATCAGTAAAGACACCATGTCAAGAGTGTCAAACATACCCAAGGACTTCATGGTTGTTGACTTTTGAGGCCAAACATGGGAATCTAAGAGCCTATCACTGGTCAGCAGAACAGGGACTTAATACCATAAAAACAATGCATGAGCCGAATATATAAATGGTGAACAAACATGACTACAAAGCTTTTGATTGAAATGTTCGAAATGAAGAAAAAATCTGAACTGGAAAGCCGGCCAAAGTAATGATCAACAAACAATATAAAGGTGGGTTTGCGGTTTTAGTTCACATGACCAAAGCTACTGACGATGGAAATGTTATCTATGAGCCATTGACAAGTACTTTATTGACAATCCCTTAATCGAAAGCAATTGTCAGCACGAGCTGACGGACGCGACATGAGTTTTCAGTGCCATGGAAAAACAATCAGTCCGGCTGGATGTTGACAACTTGAAACTAACTTCATCACCGCTCGGCACTTGGCGATCACTCCAGCAGCACTGAGAGCGGGCTCAGCCAAACTACCGCCAGGTAATGGTTCAATTGTCAGTGCCAACAAAGGAATTGACTAACAAAACAACGCATTAAAGGTTAAAGGAGAACATTATCACAATTTCAAAAGGGTTTAAAACAATAAAAATCAGTTCCCAGTGGCATGTTGTATTTTTTGAATTTTTTTTCAAAATGTTACCGGTCTCCGAATATCCCTAAAAAAAGATTTAAAGTGCTTGATTTTCGCTATTTGCGATGCGACTATTCATTTCCCTGTGACGTCACACAGTGCTGCCAATGTAAACAAACAATGGGAATACCACAGCAAGATATAGCGACATTAGCTCGGATTCAGACTCGGATTTCAGCGACTTAAGCGATTCAACAGATTACGCATGTATTGAAACAGATGGTTGGAGTATGAAAGTATTGAAGAAGAAACTGAAGCTATTGAGCGAATAGCTATTGACGCTATTCATAGCCATAGCATGGCCGAATAGCTGCATTAGCATCTCCGGTAAAATGTGCGGACCAAACGATCAGGACTTTCGCATCTTTTGACACTGGAGCAACTTAAATCCGTCGATTGGTAAGTGTTTTTTCACTTTAAATTTGGATGGAAGAAAATGTAATATAATTGCAAATGCATATGCAGGTTATCCATACATCTCTGTGCCATGTCTGCTTTAGCACCGCCGGTAAATAGCATGTTAGCATTGATTAGTGTAGCATGTTAGCATCAATTTAGCTGGCAGTCAACATCAACAAAACTCACCTTTGTGATTTCTGTGACTATCGTTACAAATGCATCTGCAGGTTATCCATACATCTCTGTGCCATGTCTGCTTTAGCACCGCCGGTAAATAGCATGTTAGCATTGATTAGCTGGCAGTCACGCCGCAACCAAATATGTCTGATTAGCACATAAGTCAACATCAACAAAACTCACCTTTGTGATTTCGTTGACTTTATCGTTGCAAATGCATCTGCAGGTTATCCATACATCTCTGTGCCATGTCTGTCATCGCCGGTAAAATGTGGAGACACTTTGGTACATTCAATGGGGGTCTGGCGGCAGACACTTTGGCATCTTCGGGCCAGTGGTGCAACTTGAATCCCTCCCTGTTAGTGTTGTTACACCCTCCGACAACACACCGACGAGGCATGATGTCTCCAAGATTCCAAAAAATTGTCGAAAAAACGGAAAATAACACAGCTGAGATCCAATGTTTACAATGGGTTGAAAATGAAAATGGCGGGTGTATTACCTCGGCGACGTCACATTCTGACGTCATTCCCTCCAGAGCGATAAACAGAAAGGCGTTTAATTCGCCAAAATTCACCCATTTAGAGTTCGGAAATCGGTTAAAAAAATACATGGTCTTTTTTCTGCACCATCAAGGTATATATTGACGCTTGCATAGGTCTGCTGATAATGTTCCCCTTTAAGTAAGGCCCCACTTTTCCAAAATTGAACTAACCTTACACTCCAAACTTTTTTTTTTTTTTAAATTGACATTGTTTTAGGGAAGTAAAAAATTAATAAAACACAGAAAATGTTTACAACAAAATAATGGGAGTTTTTGTTCTAAACACAAATTTTTAATTTGTAAAAATAAAAACACATCTTTCCACAAACAATTCACGGATTTTCTCTCTCTTTTATATTGCATAAAGGTCTGGGGATACACATATAAAACAATCACAACACAATAATCATATTACAAAAAAAGAGTTATGAAGATGATTAATACAATTGATAATAGAGACCCAACAAATGATTCATACAGTCATACATTCCAAAATTGTATAAATGTTTAAAGTAAATAATAATATGCTTCCTGAAGTGGTCCAGTAGATGTTTCAGATGTGAACCAGTACATATGTGTATCATATAAAGGTGCTAATCTATGGGATCGTTAACAATTACAAAGAAACATGTCACACTTTCATATTCCAAACACCTATAAAAAAACGCTATTATGAATAAGTCTAAAATTGTACTATGAATATATATATTTACACACACACACGTTTATTTTTATGTCTCACCTTTTCAGTCAAATTGTTCTGTTAAATTTTTTAGTTAAAGTACACTATGTTCCATAATAATGCATGTACTTGACTGAAAAAATGCACTAATTTGAACTGTCCAATCTATAGATGTAGAAGCATATTAAAAAGATCGCTACACAAACAACAATGTCACACATGTTATATGTGCTGATGTTGTTAGAAAGTCAAAATGAAAATCCTGCAGTTTCATTTGCTGCTGCTGTTCTCACCAGCACACTTGTGTTTCTTACACTGGTACTTATAGGAGAATCTTTCACCACACACACTGCAACTCAACACTTTCAGTCTTTTGTGTTGGGATTGTTCACCAGTGTGTGTTCTAGTGTGTCTTTTCAAATATGCACTTTCTGCAAAACCCTTACCACAGATTGAACAGGAAAAAGGTTTTTTGCCGGAATGTGATCTCGTGTGTACTTTTAAAGCGCAACTTTGTGTAAAACCTTTACCACAGGTTGAACAGATAAAGGGTTTTTCACCAGTGTGTGTTATCATGTGTATTTTCAAATGGTGACTTTGTACAAAATCTTTTCTACAAATTTTACAGATATAGGGTTTTTCACCAGTGTGTGTGATCATGTGTCTTTTTAAATGGTGATTTTGTACAAAATCTTTACCACAGATTGAACAGCTAAAAGGTTTTACTCCAGTGTGTTTTCTCCTGTGATTTTCCAGACATGACCTTTGTGCAAAACCTATTCCACAGATTGAACAGTTAAAAGGTTTTTCCCCAGTGTGTACTCTCATGTGTACTTCCAAATTCTGACATTTTACAAAACATTTACCACATTCTGAGCAACAAAAAGTTTTTTCTCCAGTGTGTGTTCTCATGTGTAATTTCAAACTGTGACTTGTTACATAACATTTACTGCATTCTGAGCAAGAAAAAGGTTTTTCACCAGTGTGTGTTCTCATGTGTACTTTCAATTTGTGATTTTCTACAAAACCTTTACTACAGATTGAACAGACGAAAGGTTTTATTCCAGTGTGTATTCTTTTGTGTTTTTCCATACATGAACTTTGAGCAAAACCTTTACCACATATTGAACAGATAAAAGGTTTTTCGCCGGTGTGTGTGCTCATGTGTAATTTCAAATGGTGACTAGTTGCGAAACATTTGCCACATTCTAAGCAGGGAAATGGTTTTTCTCCAGTGTGTAGTTTCATGTGTCTATTAAGATCACTCCTGCGGTTAAAGGTTTTGTCACAGTGAGAACATTTCAAGCGGGTGTTGTCAGTGTGACATGTCTTATCTTTAGCGTCTTCATCATCAGTGTCAGGAGAGTGTGAGGTTGTGTCCTCACTATCTGATAGTGGAGCTAAGAGCTTGTCTGCTTGTGATCCTCCACAGTGGTCTCCATCAGCTTCTGTTGTCATGTGTTGTGTTGAGCTGCTGCTTGGAGGCTCCCCCCCTCCCCTCTCCTCACTTTCACCTCTGACCTCATCATCTTCACTCTTCACAGGGACACCAGTCACTGGGAACTCCTCCAGTCCTTCAATATCCTCTCCCTCCTGACTGATGCTGTGTTCCTCCTCTTCTTCTTTGATGTGAGGGGTCAGTGGGTCCTCCTCTTTCATGCGATGGGTCTGTGGCGTCTCGTCTTCCTCTTTAATGTGGGGGGGCTGTGGTTCCTCCCCTCCCTCTTTAATGTGTTGTGAATGAGGTACCTTTTCTTTCTCGCCTATGTGGGGGGGCAGTGGTTCCTCCTCCTGCTCAAGAGGTAGAGTTTCTTCATCAAGGTCTGCGGAACAGGAGAATTTTTTTTATTTTTTTTTAGAAAAGTTCAGCTTTGCTCAGTTACAAAAGACATTGTCCTGCACCAACATATGATCTCACAATCTCATCAGCTTCCCCTCACAGCAGTCAAGGTACTTCCAACTGACACATGAAGAAGACCTTCAGGGGAATGCCTTCCCAGGCCAACGTGCAATCCACCTTTTCCATCAAAACATCCTAAAAGTCATTCCTGCAATCCTTAATGGTAGTCACCATACGTGAAAGTGTGCTGTTCTCCCTTTGAATAAGTCATACACACAGGAAATAATTTAACACATGTAGGGGTGTAACGGTACACAAAAATTTCGGTTCGGTACGTACCTCGGTTTAGAGGTCACGGTTCGGTTCATTTTCGGTACAGTAAGAAAACAACTAAATATAAATGTTTTGGTTATTTATTTACGAAATTTGTAAACAATGGCTTTATCCTTTTAACATTGGGAACACTATAATAATTCTGCTTACGTTAATCCACATTAAACTGCCTCAAGTTGTTGCACAGATTAAATAAAATGACAACCTTTTTTCGACATATAAAAAGTGCAACATTAAACAGTTTCAAGTCAACTCATTATGCTTAATTTATTACAGCATTGGGGAAGTCTGTAGTTGACTTTTATTATACACACACACACTCACATGCCCACACACACACACACACACACACAGCAAAAATGAGCCAACGTAACGCTAAAAGCTAATTAGCCTTCACCTCAACTATGAGCGAGCTGAGCTGCAGTTTAAGTTTCTAGAAGGTCAACGGGCTCATAGTGATGTTTGTAATAGTTGTGACTGGGAAGTCTTTTTTATCATTTGGGGAGTGTACGATGTCAGCTGCTCACCTGCTAAACACATATCTGCTCATCTCGACGCCGCAGCACTGACTCCATGCTTTCTGAATACGCACTGCTGATTGGCTGTTACATCGCTCTGAATACTCACTGCTGATTGGCGTTGTATGTAACCAATCAGATGGTTGTGTGGGCGGGACAATGCTGGGTGCTCACTCCTCAGACAGAGGCAGCTGCAGAGCAACTTGTTAAGACTTTAGCTTACAAACTCGTTCGATACACCCTGTACTGAACCGAAACACCCGTACCGAAACGGTTCAATACAAATACACGTACCGTTACACCCCTAACCAAATGCCAACCTCCACGCAGTTTTACAAGGGATGAGCTCCGCCTGCTTTTTGACAATAATTACAGTGACTTTCACATTCATCTTTAAAGACATGTCTGCTTTAAAAAAAAAAGCATGAGCACAATCAACATGTTGGCCAAAAAAGAAGACTGTAAAGCTTACATTTAAATAGTGTCGCCACTAGGAAGAAGTAATCAGATTACTGACTACTCCGTCAAAAGATGACTTGTTTACCTTATTAATAATAGTAATAATGGCTTAGATTAATTTAGTGTGTTTCTAGACACTCAAATTGTGTTACAGTGACAACTGAGAAGGCATCGTTCATGCAGTTCCCACATTCAATGTGGTAAGTTACATTTTATAGTAATAATATTAATAATTATAATAAAAAATGGAACAAAATATAAATAAAATAAAATAAACTTAACTTCATTGTTTTTTATATTGCCATTGGTATTTAAATAAATCTTTACCATTATTTTACGTGTTATGGTTTATTCGTTACTAACTATCCATCCATTTTCGACTGCTTATTCCCTTTGGGGTCGCTGGTGCTCATCTCAACTACAATCGGGCGGAAGGCGGGGTTCACCCTGGACAAGTCGCCACCTCATCACAGGGCCAACACAGATAGACGGACAACATTCACACACTAGGGCCAATTTAGTGTTGCCAATCAACCTATCCCCAGGTGCATGTATTTGGAAGTGGGAGGAAGCCGGAGTACCCAGAGGGAACCCACGCAGTCACGGGGAAAACATGCAAACTCCACACAGAAAGATCCCGAGCCCGGGATTGAACCCAGGACTACGCAGGACCTTCGTATTGTGAGGCAGACGTACTAACCCCTCCTCCACCGTGTTGCCCCTCGTTACTAACTAATATCCGTTTTTTAAAACTATATTTAAAGGGGAACATTATCACAATTTCAAAAGGGTTAAAAACAATAAAAATCAGTTCCCAGTGGGCTGTTTTATTTTTCGAAAAAATTTCCGAAATTTTACACCTTCCGGAATATCCCGAAAAACTGCTTCAAAGTGCCTGATTTTCACCATCGCTATATCCACCCGTCCATTTCCCTGTGACGTCATACAGGGCTGCCAATACAAACAACATGGCGGTTAACACAGCAAGATACAGGGACATTAGCTCGGATTCAGACTCGGATTTCAACGGTTTAAGCGATTCCACAGATTACGCATGTATTGAAACAGATGGTCGGAGTATGGAGGCAGATAGCAAAAACGAAATTGAAGAAGAAATTGAGCGAATAGCTATTGACGCTATTCGGCCATAGCGTGGGTGTACCTAATGAAGTGGCCCATAGCATGGCTGCCTTATTAGCATCGCCGGTAAAATGTGCGGACCAAACGATCAGGACTTTCGCATCTTGTGACACTGGAGCAACTTAAATCCGTCGATTGGTAAGTGTTTGTTTTGCATTAAAAGGTGGGTATTTAGTTTCAAATGTACATACAGCTGGCGTAAATAGCGTGTTAGCATCGATTAGCATAGCATGTTAGCATCGATTAGCTGGCAGTCATGCCGTGACCAAATATGTCTGATTAGCACATAAGTCAACAACATCAACAAAACTCACCTTTGTGATTTGGTTGACTTAATTGTTGCAAATGCATCTGCAGGTTATCCATACATCTCTGTGCCATGTCTGTCTTACCATCGCTGGTCAAATGTGAAGACACTCTGGCACATTCAATGGGGGTCTGGCGGCAGATTTCTTGCCAGTAGTGCAACTTGAATCCCTCCCTGTTAGTGTTGTTACACCCTCCGACAAAACACCGACGAGGCATGATGTCTCCAAGGTTCCAAAAAATAGTCGAAAAAACGGAAAATAACAGAGCTGAGACCTGGTGTTTGCAATGTGTTGAAAATGAAAATGATGGATGTATTACCTCAGAGACGTCACATTCTGACGTCATCGCTAAAAGAGCGATAAACAGAAAGGCGTTTAATTTGCCAAAATTCACCCATTTAGAGTTCGGAAATCGGTTAAAAAAATACATGGTCTTTTTTCTGAAACATCAAGGTATATATTGACGCTTGCATAGGTTTGGTGATAATGTTCCCCTTTAAAGTTGAGTTTTGGTCGTAAAAAAAAATACTGATGTTTCCAAATTAATGAATAATTGTGTGATTAATCGTGATTACAATATCAATCAAAATAATAGTGATTATTATTTTCTATGATATTTATTTTTCCAGGGGCAGCACGGTGAAACAGGGGTTAGTGTGTCTGCCTAACAATACGAAGGTCCTGGGTTCAATCCCTGGATCTGGATCTTTCTGTGTGGAGTTTGCATGTTCTCCCCATGACTGCGTGGGTTCCCTCCGGGTACTCCGGCTTCCTCCCACTTCCAAAGACATGCACCTGGGGATAGGTTGATTGCCAAAACTAAATGGTCCTAGTGTGTGAATGGGAGTGTGAATGTTGTCCGTCTATCTGTGTTGGCCCTGTGATGAGGTGGCGACTTGTCCAGGGTGTACCCCGCCTTCCGCCCAATTGTAGCTGACATGGGCTCCAGCGCCCTCGCTACCCCAAAAAAGGGAATAAGCAGTAGAAAAAGAATGGATGGATGGTTTCTTTTTACATACCTTTTGGGGAAACGGGGGCGAAAGGCAGGGTACACCCTGGAAAATACCACAAAACCTTTAAACCATTTTTTTATTTCATCCTTATTAAAAATGTATCCTCCAGTTTGTGACTATTATAAAGCATGTTTCCAGAGGAAATGCATTTTTACAGCATGTTTTAAAGAGATAGCATTTAAAAAATACTTCTGGGTACATTTTATTGATAGTTAAGATTTTGCAAATGTTTGTTTACGACTTAGAATCCATAAAAAAGAAAAACACATGCTAATATCTTACATAAGGATTGTGAATGAAAGGCAAAATAAAATTGAAAAAAATCAGATCCCCTTTGATAATTTTTCTATATCCTGTGAACGGGTTGATGCTGTGGCGAAAGCGAGAAAATAAATATGTGACAGGAAAATGCAAATTTCAGCAAGAATGTCTGGCAAACTTTTAAAAACCGGCTTAGAACAAACCTGTTCTGTGTAACACAACTTGATGTTTTAGGAAAACAGCGTCCAGTAGATGATTGTTCTCCACCTTTGTTCTAGAAAGTTCCATCTCGTATTCTGCTATCGTTCTTTGGCTACATGCTGACATATGTTCAACTCATCATTCTTAATTTATTACAGCATTTGGGAAGCCTGTAGTTGATTTTTATTATGTGAATGTTATATTTTTATCAACATGTGACAGCAGCAACCCTGCCATTCAAAACTAAGCTGCTACATTACTAATTAATGTAAAAATAGTACAATAGCAATAGGAGAGACTATTCATCCCTGAACACCATGGAGTTCATGTAGACTTTTTGATACAGTTACTATATTATATCAACTATCAGAGACACCTTCAAGAAACTCTTCATTTAACATCATATCCTTTTTTGCTGCTTCAACACAGCTCAATCAATACAGAAAAGGGTAAAGTGAAATAACGTAGTTGTTAAGTGTAGGTCAATAAAGCTTGTCTGTTGTTATAGAGGACCTCCCATTGGCTACATTGCAAGTGGACTTTTATTTACATTGAGTTAGAATATGATGGGGGTTTTTTTAATAGGTCCATCGTCATGTCTTTTATAATGATTGGGAATGATAGAAAAAATTCTCCCAAAAAGTGCAGTTCCCCTCTAAATTCCAATGATTACATTTAAGATTTTAAGTCTATGAGCATGAACGAGACGCCGAGATGAGCAGTCGCATTTTCTTTCGCTCCCGCTCGGGAATACAATCAACCGCTCGGATGATCCCACACTTAATCATTTTTCTACAGTGGACCACAGATTTATATTTGAAACCACCACAGATACAATACCCTCTTGAAAATGAGAGTCGTGAACGCGAAATGGACAATCACTGCGATTTCTACCTCCTCGGTAACTCATCGGCGAAGCACCTGGGCTTCGGAGGTAATGTGATCCACTCATGCCTCACAGTGGATCGCAACAGAAGAAACAAGCCCCTGACTGGTAGGATAGACCGAAGATCTACAATTTTACTATTACTTCTACTCTTAGGAGACACTGAACTAAACCCTGGACCAATAACCACCCGGTTAATGTTATCTCGCCTGGCGAAGCCTAGCAATGTTGTTGCTAACGACGCCAGGGAAGCTAGCGTAGCTGCGGAACCTCGTCGGAGCTATGCTGAAAACATTAGCTCTCCACCTACGCCAGCTCTCACTTGTTCATCACCACACAAGCTCACTTGCGTTCCAGCGGTTGGCGGCACGACGGAGGACTTCACCCCGATCATCGGTGCGGTTGGCGGCCCAGAGACGGAGGAAGACAGCTCAGAAACCGGTGAGAACAGCGGCTCGGCGGCGGACGGCGTAATGGCTTTTGACGACACCCTGGCCGCCATTAAAGTCGCCAGTGCGGAGGTCCTCCTAACCTCTCCCGAAACCCTGGGGGTCATCACCGCATCACCTGGACCCCCCACGGCCTCTACAGGTTTCAGGGGACTCTTTGTAAATCCCTGGTCATTGTTCTCCACCTCACCAAAACCCGCAAAAACCACGTCGACCCCCACCACTCCCACCTGCACCCCCCCTTCAACTCTGCCCCTCCCGCATCACCTAGAAAGAACAATGGGCCTCTCCCCCCCAAAGTCTTGCCACACAAACATCAATAACAACAAACATCCCTCCATCTTCTGGACAGTACCTCTCCCCAACGGACTCTGATGTTCTCTTTGGTTCCGGTGGGCTACACATCATCCATCTTAATGTGAACAGCCTCTCTGAAAATAATCTCAACCAAATCAGAGAAATGTTCCACAACAATAAGGTAAAAATCCTTTGTTTCTCTGAAACTTAATTAGATGGAAGTGTTTCTGACTCAGAGATAGAGATAGAAAAACTTCTCGGTCATCAGAAAGGACAGGAATAAACATGGTGGTGGTGTTTGTATGTAAATTCATCCGGATATTGGATACATAACTAGCTCTAATCTTGATCACAATGCCCTTGAATCTGTGTGGGCAGAAATCAAATTCACAAACGCTAAGCCGGTACTGATAGGGACTGTATACAGACCCCCTAATCAGAGTGATTTCTATGGTGCTCTTGAACAGTGCATAGCTGGTGTAGACAACGTGTTGAAAATTATAACTGGAGATCTGAACACAGATATTCAACGCAGAGATGCGCCTGTCTTCAAATCTTACAGCAAGTTCTGTAATCAGCACGCTCTCTCCCAGCTAATAACACTCTCCACACGGGTGTGTGATTCCACCCAATCAACCATAGATCTAATCTTCACATCAGACCGGCATAACATAAAAATAGTGGGGTCATGATCTGTGGTCTTAGCGACCACTATATAACCTTCTGCATGCGCAAAATAAGTAAACCCAAAGCCAATGGCCACATAAAAGCTCAATCCAGATCCCTTAAAACATACTCCAGTGATATTTCAACCTCAAATTAGGTGAGTGGGACTGGTCCCCTGTGCTCACGAGCAACCTGGTTGAAGATGCTTGGGATCGCTTCAAAAGAGCGTTCCTAGCGGTACTAAGTGATATGGCTCCCATGAGAACAGTCAGGATCAAAGCCTGCTATGAGCCATGGATCAATCCAGACCTATTAGCTGCCATAAAAGACAGAGACAGAAAATACTTTGAATAACAAAAGTGTAAAACCGAAGTAGATAAACAACCCAATAATAATAACCTCAAATCACTCCTTTCAACGCTCAAAAAGCAATGCAATAAATTAAGAAATAAGACAAACTGACTAAATCCTTAAAGAAAAAATTACATCAACGACAAAATAGAGGACAACACAAATAAGCCACGTGAGCTCTGGAAAATTCTCAACAACCAGCTTCCTGGATGTAGCCAGAAACTTTAAACCAGACTCACCAACATCAACATCAAGGAGGGTGACTCCCTCATTACAGACAAAATAGAGGTAGCAAGCAGACTTAACACCTTTTTCACCAGCATAGCCACAACTCTCGTTAACAAGCTGTCCGATCACTCTGGTCGCTTTGGTGTAGAACACATTAAAGCCTTCTACAGAAAGCTAGGAGTAATCAACAACAATTTCAAATTAGAAATGGTCTCAGCTGACGAGGTGCTTAATAAATTGAGCGCGCTCCACCCAAACAAGGCCACCGGCCTTGACAATATCCCCTCCAGATTCCTCATGGACTCTGCCACCACCATTGCCCCAATAATCACTCATATAATAAACCTCTCAATCAAACAAGGCCAAGTACCCAAGGATTTCAAGATAGCAAGAGTAACCCCCCTTTATAAAAAAGGAAGCAAATTAGGAACCTGGTAACTACCGACCTGTTTCTATTCTCAGTTCCATTTCGAAAGTAATGGAAAAAATAGTTTATGAACAGGTTGATAGATACCTTGCCACTAATAAACTAATGTACAAATTCCAATCCGGCTTCAGAACTAACCACTCCACTGACACATGCCTTCTCTATCTAACCAACCACATCAAATATGCGGTGGACGCAGGCAAATACTGCGGCATGGTCATGCTGGATATTCAGAAGGCCTTTGACACCGTTAACCACGCTAAAATCTTATCGAGCTGGATGCAATCTTACAAACCCCGTTTCCATATGAGTTGGGAAATTGTTAGGTGTAAATATAAACGGAATACAATGATTTGCGAATCCTTTTCAACCCATATTCAGTTGAATGCACTACAAAGACAAGATATTTGATGTTCAAACTTTATTTTTTTTTGCAAATAATAATTAACTTAGAATTTCATTGCTGCAACACATGCCAAAGTAGTTGGGAAAGGGCATGTTCACCACTGTGTTACATCACCTTTTCTTTTAACAACACCAGTGTTAATTTTGACAGCAAAATCTGATTTAGTTTTAGTCATAGTCTTTTGACAAAAATGTAGTTTAGTTTTAGTTATAATTTAGTTATTTAAATTGTTATAGTTTTAGTTGACAAAATATCATAAGACTATAGTCGAAGAAAACTACAGTAGATTTAGTCGACTAAAGGGTAATATGTAAACTTTCCCTTCAATTTCTGAAAGTCAAAGCAAAACAGCGGAAAAATCACCGCTACAAGTTGTATTTTGATGAAAATCATGTCTCAAATTTAGTATTTCACGAGTAAGCCGTGTAATAAACGGGATAACGTCGAGTGAGTTGTATGTTGTGGAAAATGCTTACCTGTGTGTGGATTTGGGGGTGATTCGACTGTAAATGTCGCTTCAAGTTTGTTGTGTTTTTCCCCGTAATCCTCGCGCTACATTTCTTAAACTGCGTCTTGTTATCTTTGAGGTCAAATATAAAATTTCCCCATATGTCCTCTCTCCTCTTCCTCCCCGCCGTTGACATGTTGTCTTCTGCATGTTGTCTCAAACGCAAAGTACGTTTACGTAACTTCCTTACCACGTCGCTCTGATTGGTTCTCTTCCCAACTCCTCCCGCCTCTTCCTAACGAAATGAGTTCCGATTGGATCTTGTCTCTGGTAGACATTTTCGTCTCGTTTTTATTCGTTGACGAATATGTCAATACACCTCGTCCTTAGTCCACGTAAATTAGTTTTTATTTAGTTATTGTCTCGTTTTAGTCAGAAAAAAAAGGTCGTTGACGATAACTATGACGAAAAATTTTTGGCAACAAAATTAACACTGAACAACACTCAATAAACGTTTGGGAACTGAGGAAACTAATTGTTGAAGCTTTGAAAGTGGAATTCTTTCCCATTGTTGTTTTATGTTGAGCTTCAGTCGTTCAACAGTCCGGGGTCTCCGCTGTCATATTTTACGCCTCATAATGCGCCACACATTTTCCATGGGAGACAGGTCTGGACTGCAGGGGGGCCAGGAAAGTACCCGCACTTTTTTTTACGACGCCACGCTGTTGTAACACTTGTCTTGCTGAAATATCAATCAATCAATGTTTACTTATATAGCCCTAAATCACTAGTGTCTCAAAGGGCTGCACAAACCACCACGACATCCTCGGTAGGAAAACTCACACCCAGTGGGACATTGGTGACAATAATGACCCAGTGGGACGTCGATGACTATGAGAACCTTAGAGAGGAGGAAAGCAATGGATGTCGAGCGGATCTAACATGATACTGTGAAAGTTCAATCCACAATGGATACAACACAGTTATATAAATAAGCAGGGGCGTCCATGATAACGTTGCGTGGATGACAACATACAGTGGGGCAAAAAAGTATTTAGTCAGCCAGCGATTGTGCAAGTTCTCCCACTTAAAATGATGACAGAGGTCTGTAATTTTCATCATAGGTACACTTCAACTGTGAGAGACAGAATTAGAAAAAAAATCCAGGAATTCACATTGTAGGAATTTTAAAGAATTTATTTGTAAATTATGGTGGAAAATAAGTATTTAGTCAACCATTCAAAGCTCTCACTGATGGAAGGAGGTTTTGGCTCAAAATCTCACGATACATGGCCCCAGTCATTCTTTCCTTAACACGGGTCAATCGTCCTGTCCCCTTAGCAGAAAAACAGCCCCAAAGCATGATGTTCCACCCCCATGCTTCACAGTAGGTGTGGTGTTCTTGGGATGCAACTCAGTATTCTTCTTCCTCCAAACACCACGAGTTGAGTTTATATCAAAAAGTTCTATTTTGGTTTCATCTGACCACATGACATTCTCCCAATCCTCTGCTGTATCATCCATGTATCCATTTTGGTATAAACTCAACTCGTGGTGTTTGGAGGAAGAAGAATACTGAGTTGCATCCCAAGAACACCACACCTACTGTGAAGCATGGGGGTGGAAACATCATGCTTTTGGGCTGTTTTTTCTGCAAAGGGGACAGGACGATTGATCCGTGTTAAAGAAAGAATGAATGGGGCCATGTATCATGAGATTTTGAGCCAAAACCTCCTTCCATCAGTGAGAGCTTTGAATGGTTGACCAAATACTTATTCTCCACCATAATTTACAAATAAATTCTTTAAAATTCATACAATGTGAATTTTTTTTTTCACATTCTGTCTCTCACAGTTGAAGTGTACCTATGATGAAAATTACAGACCTCTGTCATCATTTTAAGTGGGAGAACTTGCACGATCGCTGGCTGACTAAATACTTTTTTGCCCCACTGTATGTTGCTCCAAAACCTGTATTGACCATTCAGCATTAATGGTGCCTTCACAGATGTGTAAGTTACCCATGCCTTGGGCACTAATACACCCCCATACCATCACAGATGCTGGCTTTTGAACTTTGTGCCTATAACAATCCGAATGGTTATTTTCCTCTTTGTTCCGGAGGACACCACGTCCTGTGTTTCCAAATATAATTTGAAATGTGGACTCTTCAGACCACAGAACACCTTTCACTTTGCAACAGTCCATCTCTGATGAGCTCGGGCCCAGCCAAGCCGGCGGCGTTTCAAAATATTGTTGATAAATGGGTTTGGCTTTGCATTGTAGAGTTTTAACTTGCACTTACAGATGTAGCGACCAACTGTAGTTACTGACAGTGGTTTTATGAAATGTTCCTGAGCCCATGAGGTGATATCCTTTACATACTTATGTCGTTTTTTGATGGAGTACCGCCTGAAGGATCAAAAGTCTCTAATAAAATCGCTTACATGCAGTGATTTCTCCAGACTCTCTGAACTTTTTAATGATTTTACGGACCATAGATGGTAAAATCCCTAAATTCCTTGCAATAGCTCGTTGAGAAATGTTGTTCTAAAACTGTTCGACAATTTGCTTACAAATTGGTGACCCTCACCCCATCCTTGTTTGTGAATTACGTAGCATTTCATGGAAGCTGCTTTTATACCCAATCATGGCACCCACCTGTTCCCAATTAGTCTGCACACCTGTGGGATGTTCCATATAAGTGATTGATGAGCATTCCTCAACTTTATTAGTATTTATTGCCACCTTTCCCAACTTCTTTGTCACGTGTTGCTGGTATAAAATTCTAAAGTTAATGATTATTTGCAAAAAAAAAAAAGTTTATCAGTTTGAACATCAAATATGTTGTCTTTGTAGCATATTCAACTGAATATGGGTTGAAAATTATTTGCAAATCATTGTATTCCGCTTATATTTAGATCTAACACAATTTCCCAACTCATATGGAAACAGGGTCTGTACTTGGAGGGGAGGAAACAGGTGGTAGAGGTGAACGGCACCATGTCCCCTCCCCTCTCAGTAAGCTGTGGAGTCCCCCAAGGCAGTATACTAGGACCTTTACTGTTCCTAATATACGTAAATGACATGCCCTCAGCATGCCACTGTGAATTGTTCCTGTTTGCGGGTGACTCGGCCCTGCTGGTATCCGGCAAGGACAAGTCACAGGTGGAACAAATCCTCAGTGCTAAACTCCTTAAAGGGGAACATTATCACCAGACCTATGTAAGAGTCAATATATACCTTGATGGTGCAGAAAAAAGACCATATGTTTTTTAACTGATTTCCGAACTCTAAAAAGGTTGAATTTGGCGATCTAAACGCCTTTCACACGTGACGTCACAATGGGAAGCAATCCACCATTTTCTCAAACACATTACACACACAAGTCGAATTAGCTCTGTTATTTTCCGTTTTTTCGACTGTTTTCCGTACCTTGGAGACATCATGCCTCGTTGGTGTGTTGTCGGAGGGTGTAACAACACTGACAGGGAGGGATTCAAGTTGATTCACGTGGAGTGTGCATTGATTAGCACGGCATGCTAATCGATACTAACATGCTATTTAGGCTAGCTGTTTGTACATATTGCATCGTTATGCCTCATTTGTAGCTAAATTTGCATCCAGCCTTTCCCTCCACCCGCATTTAATGCCAAACAAACACATTCCAAACGACTGATTTAAGTTGCACCAGTGTCAAAAGATGCGAAAGTCCCTCGTTTGGTCTGCACATTTTACCGGCGATGTTACAACCGACATGGCAGAGAGATGTGTGGATATCCTGCAACACTCAAAGCAGATGCATTTCCAACGATAAAGTCAACGAAATCACAAAGGTGAGTTTTGTTGGTGTTATTGACTTATGTGCTAATCAGACATATTTGCTCACAGCATGACTGCAAGCTAATAGATGCTAACATGCTTTTTTTGATAGCTCTATGTACATATTGCATCATCATGCCTCATTTGTAGCTATATTTGCATCCAGCCTTTCCCTCCACCCACATTTAATGCCAAACAAACACATACCAATCGACGGATTCAAGTTTCACCATTGGTCAAAAGACGCAATCGTTGGTTAGAAGGCGATCGCCAAATTCGTCCTCGTTTCCGCTGTCTGTCGTGATATGGCTCAATAGCTTCAGTTTCTTCTTCAATTTCGTTTTCGCTATCTGCCTCCACACTCCAACCATCCGTTTCAATACATGCGTAATCTGTTGAATCGCTTAAGCCGCTGAAATCCGAGTCTGAATCCGAGCTAATGTCGCTATACCTTTCTGTTTTATCCGCCATGTTTGTTTGTATTGGCTCCACGCAGTGACGTCACAGGAAAATGGACCATCGCTATATCCACATAGCAATGGTGAAAATCAGGCACTTTGAAGCCGTTTTTCGGGATATTGCCTGATGGATAAAATTTAAAAAAAATACTTCGAGAAATAAAATAAGCCACTGGGAACTGATTTTTATTGGTTTTAACCCTTCTGAATTTGTGATAATGTTCCCCTTTAATATTTGCACCTGGCTCGCTGACAACCAGCTATCCATACACTTCTGTAAAACAGAATCCAACCTATTTGGGTCCTACATCAACCTTAAGAAAGTCAGTGACTTCACTATAAAAGTGGGTGAGATTGTTATCACCAGGAAAGATGAGATCACCTACCTAGGTTCCATTCTAGAGGCTAATCTTTCCTGTGATAAAATGCCCACCGAGGTAATCAAAAAGGTCAACCAAAGAACGAGATTCCTCTACAGAATCTCCTCTCTGGTCAACAAAAGCACCTTAAAGATTCTAGCGCAGTGGTTCTTAACCTGGGTTCGATCGAACCCTAGGGGTTCGGTCAGTCGGCCTCAGGGGTTCGACGGAGCCTCCGTCCAAACCTGACTAAATAACAAGTTCAATGTTTTATTATTATAATCAAATGACAGTAACCATTTCCATGAGATTATTTTCTAATATAAGTGTTTTGGCACACTTACAATGACAAAAAAACATTGTTTTTCATGAGCTCTGTACAAGGTGGGGTTGGAAATAATTTGTACCCCTTTCAGATATCGCATTTAGGTTCCACTAAAACATTCACATGTTGCACAATGAGATGTAAACATGGGATCATGTGTACATTCCTGTAACTTTCTTTTTGTAAAATATATTTTTTTTAGTATTTCTTTAATATAGTAACATCATTAAATTAAGAAAAAACATTTTATTTTTCCACTAAAGAAGGGTTCGGTGGATGCACATATGAAACTGGCGGGGTTCGGTACCCCCAACAAGGTTAAGAACCACTGTACTAGCGGGAACTCTCATTCAACCCTTTTTCGATTACGCTTGCACATCCTGGTACCCCAGCACCTCCAAAACCCTCAAATATACACTCCAAACATCCCAGAACAAGCTAGTCCGGTTACTTCTAGACATCCACCCCAGATCACACCTCACTCCAACCCACTTCTCCAAAGTGGGCTGGCTCAGGGTGGAGGACAGAGTCAAACAACTTGCACTGAGCCTAGTCTATAAAATCCGCTACACCTCCCTGATCCCGGAGTACATGTCAAACTACTAAATGACCGCCATAACCACAACACCAGGGGGAGCGCCACAAACCACGTTAAACCCAGATTCCGATCTAACAAAGGTCTTAACTCATTCTCTTTCTATGCCACATCAATGTGGAATGCACTCCCAACAGGTGTAAAAGTAAGTGCATCTCTATCCTCCTTCAAAACCGCTCTAAAACAACACCTCCAGGCAACTTCAACACTTTACTAATACCCTCCGCCATTCACATCCCATCTCCCCGGATTATAAACAACTCAAATGTACTTCTAATGTATATACTTGTTCTTATGCTATCTGAACTCACTATGTTCTCTGCTGGCTGTACATATCCTACTAAATAAGACCTACACTGTTTCAATGTCCACATTTCTCTGTTGATGCAATTGTTGATGACTGAAGTACTGATATCAACCAAAGCTCCTCATCCCACCCCCCGGATTGTAAGTAATGTAAATAATTTAATGTATATACCATGATGATTAACTTGTGTGATGACTGTATTATGCTGATAGTATATATTTGTACCATGAATTGATTAACGTGGACCCCGACTTAAACAAGTTGAAGAACTTATTCGGGTGTTACCATTTAGAGGTTAATTGTACGGAATATGTACTAAATAAACTGTGCAATCTACCAATAAAAGCTTCAATGAATCAATCAAAAACTGATGAAGCCAACTTGGATGAGAGGACAAAGGTCTTCTAAGACAAAGTGAAGAGTCCAGTTGTGATGGATTGAATGCCCTGAGAATAAAATGATACGTGGATGTTGTGCTTACTTGGACTGTGATGAAGCTGTGAGGACTCAGGTGGTTTGTCTTCATGCTCTTCAGTCTTCACAGAGACAACAGTCAGTGGAAACTTGCTGAGATCAGCCTCCTCCTGCCCGAGAAGACACTCTCCCTCCCGAGTGATCCGACGTTCCGCCTCTTCCTCTTTAATGTGGGGGGGCTGCTGGACGTCTGTTGGGTAAATAAGTAATTACGATTAAGAGAGAATAGAAATAGTTTTGGACTGACACTGTTAACACAATGACATCGTGTTCTTTTGTGTGTTGTGTTAAAAGTGTGTAGCTTAACAACCAATAAAAACATGTGAAATACTTCCTTTTGTCCTAAAATCAATTCATAAGTGGTACAGTGAGTACAAAAATAGACTTGGAAATTGGATGGAGGGCAATTTGAAAAGTTTTATAAGTGATTGAGGAATTCTTAACTTTACACTCACCAATGTAAAGTGTGTAAATATTTTATTCTGTATACGGCCAATGAAACCTAAACGTTATCCATCCATCCATTATCTACCGCTTATTGCCTTTGGGGTTGCGGGGGGTGCTGGTGCCTATCTCAGCTACAATCGGGTGGAAGGCGGGGTACACCCTGGACAAGTCACCACCTCATTGCAGGGCCAACACAGATAGACAGACAACATTCACACTCACATTCACACACTAGGGCCAATTTTTAGTGTTGCCAATCAACCTATCCCCAGGTGCATGTCTTTGGAAGTGGGAGGAAGCCGGAGTACCCGGAGGGAACCCACGCATTCACGGGGAGAACATGCAAACTCCACACAGAAAGATCCCGAGCCCAAGATTGAACCCAAGACTACTCAGGACCTTCGTATTGTGAGGCAGACGCACTAACCCCTCTTCCACCGTGAAGCCCTAAACGTTATCTAAATGGCAAATGGTAAAGGACACAACGGACGTGACTAGGTTGGTAGAAGCTGAGGATCGAACCAGGAACCCTCAGGTTGCTGGCACAGCCACTCTCCCAAGCGCGGCACGGTGTTCAAGTTTATCTCTAAACATAACCATACTCTTTTAATGACATAGTCATTACAATAACTTTGATATTATGGAAATAAAAAATCTTAAGTCCAAAATCACTTAATACTTTTTTGTGGTCATTTTGCTGGCTGAGCCAAAACGAACTATTACCAAAACATGTTTTATTATGTGGTGTTTTATGGAGTACCTCTAACAACAATTCCTCTTTAGGAATTGGAGATAATCTATGACACGCTGACAGAAAGTCAGTCAGCTTTATGTTCTTTTAATACATGTATATAATAAATAAATACATACATATTTAATAAATTGACCACTTTGGTTATTGAAAATAATTGTTCACGTTTACTTACTGATGCATATAAGTCAGGATCAGCAAGTGAAATTACTAGATTTGATTACCGTATAAAATACATTTTGGTGACTGTATGAGTTTTGTGTTACAGGTTTACATCTTCTTAGGGACTGAAACACAGACACTTGCAAGTACACAGCCTTTGGGGTCAATTCCTGACCTCAGACAAGTAAATAACTTCACAGTCAAAGTGGGTGACAATAATACAAAAAACAAAAATGAGATTACCTATCTTGGCTGCTTCATAGAGACCAATCTGTCCAATGAAAAAATGACTACTAAGGTAGTCAAAGACTCAACCGACGAATTATGTTCTTACATAGTAGGATCGCCCCATAGTGGGTAGAAATACACTTAAAACTAACATAAGCACTCATTTAACCCCACTTTTTGACTACAGAGTTCATGTTTGGTATCATGACGTCTTAAAAGCCCTGAAAAACCAACTCCAGACAGCCCAAAACAAAATGATTGGGCTTCTACTCAACCGTTTATCTTGGCCTTGACTTACCGCCAACTATTTCCTGAATGTGGGGAGGCTCTGGGTAGCCGACAGAGTACAGCTTCTTGCAGTTGGTCTGGTGTACAAGATACACCATACCACTATAATACCCATTCACCTGTCAAGATACTTCCAAAATGTATTCACCATTATAACACCAGAGGTAGTTGTACACATCACATTCAACCCAGATTTCACTCCAAAAAAGGTTCTAATTTGTTTGCCTGCTATACCACCAAAATGTAAAACTCACTATCAATAGTCATAAAGGAGTGTTAATCCCTTACTTCCTTCAAAATCGCTTTGAAAAGACATCACAGGTTGTGGCTACTCGTAACTGGGAATAGAATAAGACTGTTGCTTTAAAAAAAAAAAAATTCTTGCAGTATTTTGGTTTTTTAAATGCTACTTGGTTAGATCCACTCCAACATGTGGTGTGTTAGATCCACTATAGATTGCCCACATATGCGGTCCTCTCCAAGGTTTCTCAGAGTCAGCATTGTCACTTTCACCGACGTCCCAATGTGGTGAGTTTTCCCTGCCCTTATATGGGCTCTACCGAGGATGTCGTTGTGGTTTGTGCAGCCCTTTGAGACACTGGTGATGTAGGGCTATAAAAATAAACATTGATTGATTGATACTTTCTGTGTGAGTTATAAACATACTTAAAGGCCTACTGAAAGCCACTACTAGCCACCACGCAGTCTGATAGTTTATATATCAATGATGAAATATTAACATTGCAACACATGCCAATACGGCCTTTTTAGTTTATTAAATTACAATTTTAAATTTCCCGCGGAGTTTCTTGTTGAAAATGTCACGGAATGATGACGCGTGTTTGTGACGTTATTGGTAAGAGGGGACACACTAGCTCAGCACCACTTACGGCTAAAAGTCGTCTCTTTTCATCGCATAATTACACAGTAATTTGGACATCTGTGTTGCTGAAACTTTTGCAATTTGTTCAATTAATAATGGAGACTATAAAGAAGAATGCTCTTGGTGGAAAGCGGTGTATTGCAGCTGTCTTTAGCACCGAGACACAGCCGGTGTTTCTTTGTTTGTTGTGAAGCTTTAACACAGAGCGGTCAAGCGAACATGTTTCTCTACGTCAACCAGCCTGTTTTTGGATGGGAATATTGTGATATATATATATATATATATATATATATATATATATATATATATATATATATACAGACCGGGGTGGTGGTCCCTCTCTTTAAGAAGGGGGACCGGAGGGTGTGTTCCAACTATCGTGGGATCACACTCCTCAGCCTTCCCGGTAAGGTTTATTCAGGTGTACTGGAGAGGAGGCTTCGCCGGATAGTCGAACCTCGGATTCAGGAGGAACAGTGTGGTTTTCGTCCTGGTCGTGGAACTGTGGACCAGCTCTATACTCTCGGCAGGGTTCTTGAGGGTGCATGGGAGTTTGCCCAACCAGTCTACATGTGCTTTGTGGACTTGGAGAAGGCATTCGACCGTGTCCCTCGGGAAGTCCTGTGGGGAGTGCTCAGAGAGTATGGGGTATCGGAATGTCTTATTGTGGCAGTCCGCTCCCTGTATGATCAGTGCCAGAGCTTGGTCCGCATTGCTGGCAGTAAGTCGGACACGTTTCCAGTGAAGGTTGGACTCCGCCAAGGCTGTCCTTTGTCACCGATTCTGTTCATAACTTTTATGGACAGAATTTCTAGGCGCAGCCAAGGCGTTGAGGGGTTCCGGTTTGGTGGCCACGGGATTAGGTCTCTGCTTTTTGCAGATGATGTAGTCCTGATGGCTTCATCTGGCCGGGATCTTCAGCTCTCACTGGATCGGTTCGCAGCCGAGTGTGAAGCGACCGGAATGAGAATCAGCACCTCCAAGTCCGAGTCCATGGTTCTCGCCCGGAAAAGGGTGGAGTGCCATCTCCGGGTTGGGGAGGAGACCCTGCCCCAAGTGGAGGAGTTCAAGTACCTAGGAGTCTTGTTCACGAGTGGGGGAAGAGTGGATCGTGAGATCGACAGGCGGATCGGTGCGGCGTCTTCAGTAATGCGGACGTTGTATCGATCCGTTGTGGTGAAGAAGGAGCTGAGCCGGAAGGCAAAGCTCTCAATTTACCGGTCGATCTACGTTCCCATCCTCACCTATGGTCATGAGCTTTGGGTCATGACCGAAAGGATAAGATCACGGGTACAAGCGGCCGAAATGAGTTTCCTCCGCCGGGTGGCGGGGCTCTCCCTTAGAGATAGGGTGAGAAGCTCTGCCATCCGGGAGGAGCTCAACGTAAAGCCGCTGCTCCTCCACATCGAGAGGAGCCAGATGAGGTGGTTCGGGCATCTGGTCAGGATGCCACCCGAACGCCTCCCTAGGGATGTGTTTAGGGCACGTCCAGCTGGTAGGAGGCCACGGGGAAGACCCAGGACACGTTGGAAAGACTATGTCTCCCGGCTGGCCTGGGAACGCCTCGGGATCCCCCGGGAAGAGCTAGACGAAGTGGCTGGAGATAGGGAAGTCTGGGCTTCCCTGCTTAGGCTGCTGCCCCCGCGACCCGACCTCGGATAAGCGGAAGATGATGGATGGATGGATGGATGGATGGATATATATATATATATATATATATATATATGTCTTGATTGGATTATCCGGAGAATAGTGCTCGATACCGTGGTAGAGCGCAATATGTAGGTGTGGGAAAAAATCACAAGACTACTTCATCTCTACAGATCTGTTTCATGAGGGGTTCCCTCAATCATCAGGAGATTTTAATGGAAGCATTCACATACAATGGTTTATATAGAGCACAGAGTGGGTGGGTACAAGCAGGCGTAGGGTGTGGTGATTGGCTCATGTGTTACCTAGGAGGTGTTTCCGTCTATGGCGGCATGTTGAAATGATTTCACTGCGCTTGTTGAGGGATGATAGCTCTGGATGATGTATAATAAACAGTTTCTCTTTTAAGCATAGGTTGCATCTTTTATTACCACTGTTGTAAGGTGTGCTGGATGCAAGAATTTGCCATGGTAGGCAGTCCTTTTGCAATTGCTTTGTTGTGGTTTGAAATTTCAAACCACAACAAAGCAATTGCAAAAGGACTGCCTACCCCCAGACTAAACGACTCTGAAACCAATAATGAATGTAACTGTCGCAAGAAACCTGATTGCCCTCTCAACGGAAGGTGCTTACAGACATCAGTCGTTTACCAAGCAAAGGTAACACGCAAGGACATTAACACATCCGACACGTACGTAGGATTAACCGAAGGAGCGTTCAAAACAAGATGGAATAATCACAACGCCTCCTTTAGAAACCAGACTTTGCAAAATTCTACCGAACTCAGCAAACACATTTGGAACCTCAAAGACAATAATGTTGAATATTCAATAACATGGCAAATTCTTGCATCCAGCACACCTTACAACAGTGGTAATAAAAGATGCAACCTATGCTTAAAAGAGAAACTGTTTATTATATATCATCCAGAGCTATCATCCCTCAACAAGCGCAGTGAAATCATTTCAACATGCCGCCATAGACGGAAACACCTCCTAGGTAACACATGAGCCAATCACCACACCCTACGCCTGCTTGTACCCACCCACTCTGTGCTCTATATAAACCATTGTATGTGAATGCTTCCATTAAAATCTCCTGATGATTGAGGGAACCCCTCATGAAACAGATCTGTAGAGATGAAGTAGTCTTGTGATTTTTTCCCACACCTACATATATATATATATATATATATATATATATATATCTTACCGGAGACATCAGTGGATTATGCGTCCTCCTGCAAGATATATATATATATATATATATATATATATATATATATATATATATATATATATATATCTATATATCTTACCGGAGACATCAGTGGATTATGCGTCCTCCTGCAGTAGCTGTCAAAAAAGGTAGCTGTGAGCTTGGCTCCTCGGCTTCTCTCTGAGACACTGGCGTGTTCACCGCAGTCATCCGACTTTGAGGTATGTCTTTACAATCTCACTAAAACACTATTAAAACAATAAGCAGATAAGGGATCTTCCAGAATTATCCTAGTAAATGTCTAATTACAAATCGGAGCCGTCGCTTTTTATTTTATTTTATTATTATTTTCTAGTCCTTCACTTTTAATATCCTCATCCAAGAATGTTTCATCCTCGCTCAAATTAATGGGGAAATTGTCGCTTTCTCGGTCCGAATTGCTCTTACTCCTGGTGGCTCACATTATAAACAAGGAGCCCTCACACCGGTGACGTCACGTGCACATACTTCCGGTAAAGGCAAGGCTTTTTTATTAGCGACCAAAAGTTGCGAACTTTATCGTGGATGTTCTCTACTAAATCCTTTCAGCAAAAATATGGCAATATCGTGAAATGATCAAGTATGACACATAGAATGGACCTGCTATCCCCGTTTAAATAAGAAAATCTCACTTCAGTAGGCCTTTAAACTGAAACAAGCTCAGGCTTTCTTGCAGCAGTGAATGAAACTGTACCTTTTCCTATGCAAACTTCTCATAACTCCTTCAATCAATCAATCACACATTGTTACAAACTGAGAGCAACATCAACGGGGCGGTATAGCTCGGTTGGTAGAGTGGCCGTGCCAGCAACTTGAGGGTTGCAGGTTCGATTCCCGCTTCCGCCATCCTAGTCACTGCCGTTGTGTCCTTGGGCAAGACACTTTACCCACCTGCTCCCAGTGCCACCCACACTGGTTTAAATGTAACTTAGATATTGGGTTTCACTATGTAAAGCGCTTTGAGTCACTAGAGAAAAGCGCTATATAAATATAATTCACTTCACTTCAACCTCAAACTGGCTCGTTTTCATGAAGAATCTAAAGCAGGGGTGCCCATTATGTCGATCCCGCTTTCTCACTTGCTTGCCCACCCACACACTCACTGACGTCACTCACCTGCTGCCAGACATTAAAGGGCCACACACATATGCTACTCTCATAACAAAGTGTTTAAAAACGAGTATGCAAGTTGGACAAATGAGATGCCAAATCCAACCACTTTCATGCGGTATTGGACAGAAAGGAGGACTTTTTTTTTCCTCCATTTGAAAATGCGGACGTTATCAGCACCACTGTCTAATTCCAATCAATGCAAGTACACATGGCTTCACGGTGGCAGAGGAGTTAGTGCGTCTGCCTCACAATACGAAGGTCCTGCAGTCCTGGGTTCAAATCCAGGCTCGGGATCTTTCTGTGTGGAGTTTGCATGTTCTCCCCGTGAATGCGTGGGTTCCCTCCGGGTACTCTGGCTTCCTCCCACCTCCAAAGACATGCACCTGGGGATAGGTTGATTGGCAACTCTAAATTGGCCCTAGTGTGTGAATGTGAGTGTGAATGTTGTCTGTCTATCTGTGTTGGCCCTGCGATGAGGTGGCGACTTGTCCGGGGTGTACCCCGCCTTCCGCCCGATTGTAGCTGAGATAGGCGCCAGCGCCCCCGAAAAGGAATAAGCGGTAGAAAATGGATGGATGGCAAGTCATTAGAATCAAATACACCAACTTATATTCTTGTCTTCATGAAAGAAAGGAATCTATGTGTGTTAAACATGCTTGTATTATCATTAAACACCATTAACTTGTTAACAAAAATTTCTCTTTCATAAATAAATAAATATAAATTATACATAGGAATGAGGTAGATCTCCTCGACTTGGTCAATTGAAAAGTAGCTCGCCTGCAGAAAAAGTGTGAGCGCCCCTGGTCTAAAGCATTGCATCATCCCCACAAGACAAACAGTCTTCCTATTGACCATCTATTGAACAAATAAGTGTTAATAATGAAATATAAAGGTATTGAAGATGTGAGAGTAAGACGTAAACAAACCTGTTCTGTGTAACACAACTTCATGTTTCTTGAAAACAGCGTCCAGTAGTTGTTGTCGCTCCTTCTCCTCTTTTGTTGGACAAAGTTCCTCCTCATACTTTGCTATCGTTCTTTCGCACATTTTCACACAACCACAACACTTTACACTCACATTTGATCTCTACTTAGCGATGTGTTGATAACGTCCGCGTCTCTTGTTTGGAGCTAACAAGCTAAGCTAACACGCTAAGCTAACTAGCACACGATGCGATAAAGTGCGCTCAGACTAATGTATCCGGATACAAACAATGACTAAGAATGTTTCATCTACTACACCACATATATGCGTACATGTATGCACTAAATACAAATAGAGAAACAATAATGGCCACGTTTAGGCCTTCTCTGTCAAGCGCCATTTTGCTTTTTACTCCTTCGTCTTCTTTGGATTTCCAGCAGACTAGTAGAGCATCTTAGGCCTCCACAGCTTCTTAACGGGACTTCTTCGTCCTGTCCTATGGTCCATACTACATTCTACACTACAGGAGGTCGCGCTATCGACCTTTCAGTTAGTGATGGAAGGAAATGTGCCGATCGGCTTCCAGGATTGTGTCGAGTAATTCTTCTTCTTCTTCTTTGGTTAAATGGCGGTTGACAAGCAACCTTGTAGTGCGCATTACTGCCACCTATTGATATGGAGTGTGGACGGAACTGGAATTCTACTCTGTATTTCTTTATTTAACCCTGTTGTAGCTGTTTATGAGAGTTTGCATGCTCTAAATATCCATCCATCCATCCATTTTGTACCGCTTATTCTATTTTGGGGTTGCGAGGGGCGCTGGTGCCTATCTCAGCTACAATCGGGCGGAAGGCGGCGTACACCCTGGACAAGTCGCTACCTCATCGCAGGGCCAACACAGATAGACAGACAACATTCACACACTAGGGACTATTTAGTGTTGCCAATCAACCTATCCCCAGGTGCATGTCTTTGAATATGTGTCATAAATAAATAAATATGTATAAATAAGTTAATGATGTAGAGCTGGGCTTCACGGTGGCAGAGGGGTTAGTGCGTCTGCCTCACAATACAAAGTTCCTGCAGTCCTGGGTTCAAATCCAGGCTTGGGATCTTTCTGTGTGGAGTTTGCATGTTCTCCCCGTGAATGCGTGGGTTCCCTCCGGGTACTCCGGCTTCCTCCCACTTCCAAAGACATGCACCTGGGGATAGGTTGATTGGCAACACTAAATTGGCCCTAGTGTGTGAGTGTGAGTGTGAATGTTGTCTGTATATCTGTGTTGGGCCTGCGATAAGGTGGCGACTTGTCCAGGGTGTACCCTGCCTACTGCCCGATTGTAGCTGAGATAGGCTCTGGCACCCCCCGCGACCCCAAATAGGGAATAAGCGGGAGAAAATGGATGGATGGATGGATGATGCAGAGTTATAAAGTATTATTAGAAAATGTGTGATTGTAAAATCTCCTGAGCAAATTGTGTTGCAAAGCGGCACAATTATTGGAATGTTGCGACCCCACGGACAGTAAACAAGGCAGAACAAGCAAGAGGGGAGTGTGCTTGATCACTTTGTCTTCAGCTCCTCAAAAGATTTAAGTGTATTCGATGATTTGTGTAAAACCTCATTAGAACTTCTTTTTGTTAGAAGCAGCCAACGAGGTGTTGTATTTTTGTGATTTAATTTCTTTCCGAGTGTGTATTGACGTGAAATCAAAGTCTGATGTACTGTATTGCAGTGGTTCTCAACCTTTTTTCAGTGATGTACCCCCGGTGAACATTTTTTTAATTTAAGTATCCCCTAATCAGAGCAAAGCATTTTTGGTTGGAAAAAAAGAGATAAAGAAGTAAAAGTTTCTGATTTATTCAATTGTATAACAGTGCAAAATATTGCTCATTTGTAGTGTTTTTTCTTGAAATATTTGGAAAAAAGATATAAAAATAACTAAAAACTTTGCTGAAAAATAAACAAGTGATTCAACTATAAAAAAATAAAGATTTCTACAGATAGAAGTAATCATCAACATAAAGTGCCCTCTTTGGGGATTGTAATAGAGATCCATCTGGATTCATGAACATTTCTTCACAAAAAAAGAAATCTTTAACATCAATATTTATGGAACATGTCCACAAAAAAATCTAGCTGTCAACACTGAATATTGCATTGTTGCATTTGTTTTCACAGTTTATGAACTTAAATTCATATTTTGTTGGAGTATTATTCTAAAATATATTTATAAAGGTTTTTTGAATTGTTGCTATTTTTAGAAAATAAAAATAAAAATCTCACATACCTCTTGGCTTACATTCAAGTATCAATCAATCAATCAATTAATGTTTATTTATATAGCCCTAAATCACAAATGTCTCAAAGGACTGTACAAATCATTACGACTACGACATCCTCGGAAGAACCCACAAAAGGGCAAGGAAAACTCACACCCGGTGGGCAGGGAGAATTCACATCCAGTGGGACGCAAGTGACAATGATGACTATGAGAACCTTGGAGAGGACCTCAAATATGGGCAGACCCCCCCCTCTAGGGGACCGAAAGCAATGGATGTCGAGCGGGTCTAACATGATACTGTGAAAGTTCAATCCATAGTGGCTCCAACACAGCCGCAAGAGTTCAGTTCAAAGCGGATCCAAGACAGCAGCGAGAGTCCCGTCCACAGGAAACCATCCCAAGCGGAGTCGGATCAGCATCGTAGAGATGTCCCCAACCGATACACAGGCGAGCGGTCCATCCTGGGTCCCGACTCTGGACAGCCAGTACTTCATCCATGGTATTCGGACCGGACCCCCTACACAGGGGGACAGAGGAAAAAAAGAAAAGAAGCGGCAGATCAACTGGTCTAAAAAGGAGGTCTATTTAAAGGCTAGAGTATACAAATGAGTTTTAAGGTGAGACTTAAATGCTTCTACTGAGGTAGCATCTCAAACTGTTACCGAGAGGGCATTCCAGAGTACTGGAGCACGAACAGAAAACGCTCTATAGCCCGCAGACTTTTTTCGGGCTTTAGGAATCACTAATAATGTTAGGAACTCGCATGTCTGCTGTTGTGTGTCCCCGAGTATGCAAGAATCCAGGAGAGTTGAGTGAAGGTAAGAGGAATTTAATTGAGAACTCATAAGAAAACAAATAAACATAAAGCAGTCTTGCATGGTAAATTCACCAAACATAGATTTATCTTCGAGCACTGAGGAGTGCTCGAGTGAAACATAAATAGGCTGTAGTTTGATTGACAGCAGGTGTGAACCGCTGCTAATCAACGAAAAGAGAAAAACAACAGTGCTCGTGAATAAAACAGGAAATACAACAAAGTAAGAGCACTGAACAGGAAGTAAATACAAAAACACGAACATTAACAGAAACAAAGTGACAGATTGTCACAAATAAGCCGGAGTCCTTTGAAGGCAGTTTTCTTGCCGGGACATATGGTACAATACAATCGGCAAGATAGGATGGAGCTAGACCGTGTAGTATTTTATACGTAAGTAGTAAAACCTTAAAGTCACATCTTAAGTGCACAGGAAGCCAGTGCAGGTGAGCCAGTACAGGCGTAATGTGATCAAACTTTCTTGTTCTTGTCAAAAGTCTAGCAGCCGCATTTTGTACCAACTGTAATCTTTTAATGCTAGACATGGGGAGACCCGAAAATAATACATTACAGTAATCGAGACGAGACGTAACCCCAGGGGTACGCGTACCTCCATTTGAGAACCACTGCTGTATTGTACTGTATTGTGTAGGTTCTCACGGCGTGTTGGCGTGGATGAAGTCAATAAACGCCTGTTTTACAAAAAAATAACTTTCCTGCGTTGCCGTGTATCGAAAGGAGCTACAGTGAGAACGGGTAGAAGAGACAAGGGATCATACGCGCATGCGAGCAACGGAGATTAACCTGCCTTTCAATCAAGTCTGGTGCCTATCTCAGCTACAATCGGGCGGAAGGTGGGGTACACCCTGGACAAGTCGCCACCTCATCGCAGGGCCAACACAGATAAACAGACAACATTCACACTCACATTCACACACTAGGGACCATTTAGTGTTGCCAATCAACCTATCCCCAGGTGCATGTCTTTGGAAGTGGGAGGATTATAACCCACGCAGTCACGGGGAGAACATGCAAACTCCACACAGAAAGATCCCGAGCGTGGGATAGAACTTTGTATGAATGTTCAACATTCTACGCTGCTGATCCGCCTCCGCTTGAGATGGTTTCCTGTGGACGGGACTCTCGCTGCTGTCTTGGATCCGCTTTGAACTGAACTCTCGCGGCTGTGTTGGTGCCACTATGGATTGAACTTTCACAGTATCATGTTAGACCCGCTCGACATCCATTGCTTTCACAGTATCATGTTAGACCCGCTCGACATCCATTGCTTTCGGTCCCCTAGAGGGGGGGGGTTGCCCACATCTGAGGTCCTCTCCAAGGTTTCTCATAGTCAGCATTGTCACTGGCGTCCCACTGGATGTGAATTCTCCCTGCCCACTGGGTGTGAGTTTTCCTTGCCCTTTTGTGGGTTCTTCCGAGGATGTTGTAGTCGTCATGATTTGTACAGTCCTTTGAGACATTTGTGATTTGGGGCTATATTAATAAACATTGATTGATTGATTGAACATAGTATTATCTTCACTTGCAGACATTGTTGTACTCTATGTGTTTAACTGCAAGTTATTAGTCAAACCGTAAGGCAAAATAGAAAGGCTTTAGGTTTCAAACAGTGCAGAATTCCACAGGAAGAGTGTGTAGTTTCAGTTTCTACCACCAGGTGTCTCAGGCATTTTATAGATCAGGGGTCAACAACCTTTTTGAAAGCAAGAGCTACTTCTTGGGTACTGATTAATGCGAAGGGCTACCAGTTTGATACACACTTAAATAAATTGCCAGTAATAGCCAATTTGCTCAATTTACCTTTAATAAATAAATCTATATATATATATATATATATATTTAAAAAAATGGGTATTTCTATCTGTCATTCCGTCGTACATTTTTTTTCCTTTTACGCAAGGTTTTTTGTAGAGAATAAATGATGAAAAAAACACAATTGAACGGCTTAAAAGAGGAGAAAACAGGAAAAAAATTAAAATTAAATTTTGAAACATAGTTTATCTTCAATTTCGACACTTTAAAATTCAAAATTCAACCGAAAAAAAGAAGAGAAAAAGTAGCTAATTCGAATCTTTTTGAAAAAAATTAAAACAATAAGTTATAGAACATCTTTAGTATTTTTTCCAGATTAACATTAATTTTCTGCGATGAGGTGGCGACTTGTCCAGGGTGTACCCTGCCTTCCGCCCGATTGTAGCTGAGATAGGCGCCAGCGTCCCCCGCGACCCCAAAAGGGAATAAGGGGTAGAAAATGGATGGATGGATGGAACATTAATTCTAGAATTTTGATGATATGTTTTAAATAGGTTAAAATCCTATCTGCATTTTGTTAGAATATATAACAAATATGACCAAGCTATATTTCTAACAAAGATAAATAATTATTTATTCTAGATTTTGAACAAAAAATTTAAAATAAATTCAAAAGACTTTGAAATAAGATTGAAATTTGATTCTACAGATTTTCTAGATTTGCCAGAATATTTTTTTTTAATTTTAATCAGAATAAGTTTGAAGAAATATTTCACAAATATTCTTCTTCGAAAAAACAGAAACTAAAATGAAGAATTAAATAAAAATGTATTTATTTTTCTCTACAATGAAAAAATATATATACTAAAACATTGATTTAAATTGTCAGGAAAGAAGAGGAAGGGATTTAAAAGGTAAAAAGGTATATGTGTTTAAAAATCCTAAAATAACTTTTAAGGTTGTACTTTTTCTCTAAAATTATCTTTCTGAAAGTTATAAGAAGCAAAGTAAAAAAATTTGTAAATACATTTAAACAAGTGAAGACCACGGGGAAGACCCAGGACACGTTGGGAAGACTATGTCTCCCGGCTGGCCTGGGAACGCCTCGGGATCCCCCGGGAAGAGCTAGACGAAGTGGCTGGGGAGAGGGAAGTCTGGGCTTCCCTGCTTAGGCTGCTGCCCCCGCGACCCGACCTCGGATAAGCGGAAGAAGATGGATGGATGGATGGATGGAAGTGAAGACTAAGTCTTTAAAATATTTTCTTGGATTTTAAAATTCTATTTCAGTTTTGTCTCTCTTAGAAATAAAAATGTCGAGCAAAAAGAGACCAGCTTGCTAGTGAATAAATACAATTTAAAAAATAAAAGGTAGCTCACTGGTAAGTGCTGCTATTTGAGCTATTTTTAGAACACGCCAGCGGGCTACTCATCTGGTCCTTACGGGCTACCTGGTGCCCGCGGGCACCGTGATGGTGACCCCTGTTATAAATTAAACCAAGATTTGCATGTGTTTGTTACTTAAAGGCCTACTGAAAGCCACTACTAGCGACCACACAGTCTGATAGTTTATATATCAATGATGAAATATTAACATTGCAACACATGCCAATACGGCCTTTTTAGTTTACTAAATTGCAATTTTAAATTTCACGCGGAGTTTCTTGTTGAAAACATCGCGGAATGATGGCGCGTGACGTCTCGGGTTGGAGGGGACATATTAGCGCAGCACCGTTAGCGGCTAAAAGTCGTCTCTTTTCATCGTGCAATTCCACAGTATTCTGGACATCTGTGTTGCTGAATCTTTTGCAAGTTTTTCAATTAATATTGGAGAAGTCAAAGTAGAAAGATGGAGGTGGGAAGCTTTAGCCTTTAACCACACAAACACACGGTGATTCCCAGAGGAGAAGCTTTACTATGGATCAGAGCGGTCAAGCGAACATGGATCCCGACCACTTGTCAACCGGCAGGTTTCGGTGAGAAAATTGTGGTAAAAAGTTGCCCTTTTACAGGAGATCTGCGAAACTTGCGCCGTCCATGCAGCTGCCGTGACTTCCCTCGGACACTGGTGTCAACACACCAGTGGACACACACCTCCGACTATCAGGTACTATTTGACTCACTAAAACACTAGCAACACAATAGAAATATAAGGGATTTCCCAGAATGATCCTAGTAAATATGTCTATAAACATCTGAATCGCTCCCAATGCAATCAATCGCCTTTTTATTTTTATTTTTTTAACTTTAATTTTTTCTAGTCCTTCGCTATCAATATCCTCAGCCACGGATCTTTCATCCTCGCTCAAATGAATGGGGAAATTGTCGTTTTCTCGGTCCGCATAGCTCTTGCTGCTGGAGGCTCCCATTAGAAACAATGTGAGGATGTAAGGGAGGGGTAGGGAACCTATGGCTCTGGAGCCACATGTGGCTCTTTTGACGACAACATCTGGCTCTCAGATAAAGCTTAGCTGATATTGCTTAACAGGATAATTAATTATAAATTCCACTGGTAATCACAGTGTTAAAAATAACATTAAAAAAAAATATATGCATTTTAATCCATCCATCCATCTGTTTCTACCACACCTGTTCAAGAAGTCGCATTGATGGTAAGACGTATTTTATTTATTATTGGTTAGCTTCGGAACAACAATGTTATTAAAAAGAATTAGTGAAGTGAATTATATTTATATAGCGCTTTTCTCAAGTGACTCAAAGCGCTGTACATCTCCATCCATCCATCCATCCATCCATCCATTTTCTACCGTTTATTCCCTATGGGGTCACGGTGGGTGCTGGAGCCTATCTCCGCTACAATCGGACGGAAGGCGGTATACACCCTGGACAAGTCTCCACCTCATCACAGGCGCTTAACATAGTGAAACCCAATATCTAAGATACATTTAAACCAGTGTGGGTGGCATTGGGAGGTAAAGTGTCTTGCCCAAAGACACAACGACAGTGACTAGGTTGGCGGAAGCGGGGATCGAACCTGGAACCCTCAAGTTGCTGGCTCGGCCATTCTACCAACTGAGCTATACCATCCCTAGATAAGAGGCTTAATTTACTCGTAAAATGTTGGTCTTACTTAAAAATGCTTGCATTTAGTTGTATTCAGTGTTAAAAAATATTGTATGGCTCTCACGGAAATACTTTTAAAAATACTTGGCTTTCATGGAAATACTTTTAAAAATACTTGGCTTTCATGGCTCTCTCAGACATAAAGGTTCCCGACCCCTGATGTAAGGAAATGTAACGGTCTCGAGTGGTAAAAATATTAAAATCTAAAACAGATGTTGCTTAAAACCAATAAAAATTGTCAATATAAATATTAAGAACCCAATGAAGTGAGAGAAGGTGTCCGAAATAAAAAAGGATGATTAACCGGTTCACAATTTATTAAAATACAATAAAAAAAACAGTCACGTTGTTGATACTAAAATACCAGATGGTACAAATATGATGGGCGAGTGTGGGTATCTTGGCTCCGCCCCCTTCCACGGCGGCCTCCTGCACGAAAATCAAAAAGGGAGGCAGGCCACGGAGATAAAATCTACAACTACGGAGACGCTATCCGGGCTGACGTCACACTTACACACAGGGCAGGGTTTCCCCTGCCTTTGCTGTAGTTCCACGTCCAAGTGTTAGAGCACGCCCACTGTCCTCGCCAGTCTCGGTCACTCGCGGGACCCACGTGGCCGTACCCGTCCCGCTCCGCCTCCTGGTCTCTCCGGGGGTCTTCGCAGGTCTCTGGGTCCAAATCGCCCCCCTGTCCACAGAACCACATAGCCAGAGTACGACGCAGGAGCCCGCAAGCCCACAGCCAAAGGCAGTTGGGTGTCCCCACAGATCCACAATGCACGGCACTTACTTGGGCGGCAGAGTTTCCTCTGCCCCTGCCTGTTGTGGACGTCTTGGGGTTTGTTCCGGTAGCCTGCGGGGTCTACTGCGTGGTCGGGGGGTTCCTTCCCAGCCTGCGTGCGTCTACCCGGTCGCTCTCGGCCAAGCCGCAGATTCTTCCCCGTTCCGGCCAGAACCTGCCGAATCCTGCCGTCCTCTCTTTCCTGTCGTCAAAGCCTGTTGTTTCCCTCTGTCGACCCTTCCCTCTGCCGACCCTTCCCTCTGCCGACCCTTCCCTCTGTCGACCCTTCCCTCTGTCGACCCTTCCCTCTGTCGACCCTTCCCTCTGACGACCCTTCCCTCTGTCGACCCTTCCCTCTGTCGACCCTTCCCTCTGTCGACCTTTCCCTCTGACGACCCTCCCCTCTGTCGACCCTCCCCTCTGACGACCCTCCCCTCTGTCGACCCTCCCCTCTGTCGACCCTCCCCTCTGTCGACCTTTCCCTCTGTCGACCCTTCCCTCTGTCGACCCTTCCCTCTGTCGACCCTTCCCTCTGTCGACCCTTCCCTCTGACGACCCTTCCCTCTGTCGACCCTTCCCTCTGTCGACCCTTCCCTCTGACGACCCTCCCCTCTGTCGACCCTCCCCTCTGACGACCCTCCCCTCTGTCGACCCTCCCCTCTGTCGACCCTCCCCTCTGTCGACCCTTCCCTCTGACGACCCTCCCCTCTGTCGACCCTCCCCTCTGACGACCCTCCCCTCTGTCGACCCTCCCCTCTGTCGACCTTTCCCTCTGTCGACCCTTCCCTCTGTCGACCCTTCCCTCTGTCGACCCTTCCCTCTGTCGATCCTTCCCTCTGTCGACCTTTCCCTCTGTCGACCCTTCCCTCTGTCGACCCTTCCCTCTGTCGACCCTTCCCTCTGACGACCCTTCCCTCTGACGACCCTTCCCTCTGTCGACCCTTCCCTCTGTCGACCCTTTCCTCTGTCGACCCTTCCCTCTGTCGACCCTTCCCTCTGTCGACCTTTCCCTCTGTCGACCCTTCCCTCTGTCGACCCTTCCCTCTGTCGACCCTTCCCTCTGTCGACCTTTCCCTCTGTCGACCCTTTCCTCTGTCGACATGCAAAATCGAGTTTGAAAAAAAAATAATAATAATAATTAAAAAATATCAATTGCATATCCAATAAAATAATATAAAAAATTGAATGCCTCTTTTCTATTTTCAGGTAAATATAAAAAATAAAAAAATCCACAGGCCAATAATAAATTTGCAAATAAAATAATAATAAAATAATCAAACATTCAAGTATTGAAGTGGCAAGAGAAAGTGCATGAATAAAACATTAATTATTGCTTGGGGGGGGGGGGGTATAGCTCAGTTGGTAGAGTGACCATGCCAGCAACTTGAGGGTTGCAGGTTCGATTCCCGCTTGTGCCATCCTAGTTACTGCCGTTGTGTTCTTGGGCAAGACACTTTACCCACCTGCTCCCAGTGCCACCCACACTGGTTTAAATGTAACTTAGATATTGGGTGTCACTATGTAAAGCGCTTTGAGTCATTTGAGAAAAGCGCTATATAAATATAAGTCACATCACTTCACTTCACTATTGTAGTGTCCCGGAAGAGTTAGGGCTGCAAGGGGGTCTGGGTATTTGTTCTGTTGTGTTTATGTGGTGTTACAGTGCGGATGTTCTTCCGGAATGTGTTTGTTATTCTTGTTTGGTGTGGGTTCACAGTGTGGCACTTATTTGTAACAGTGTTAAAGTTGTTTATACGGCCACCCTCAGTGTGACCTGTATGGCTGTTGAACAAGTATGCTTTGCATTCACTTGTGTGTGAAAAAAACGCATATATTATGTAACTGGGTTGGCACGCTATTTCTATGTAGGAAAAGCGGACGTGACGACAGGTTGTAGAGGATGCTAAAGGCAGTGTCGTTAAGGCGCGAACCCCAATATTGTCGTCCGGGTGGAAATCGGGTGAAATTCGGTAGAATGGTTGCCCCGTGAGGTTTTCGGGAGGGGCACTGAAATTTGGGAGTCTGGGAAAATCGGGAAGTTTGGCAAGTATGAGTATTAGCAGTGAATGCGGTGTTATAATACCGGCGGGCCAGCTCTAATGCTAAATTGATATTGCCTCAAGGGCCAAATGAAATTACACGGCGGGCCAGATTTGGCCCGCGGGCCAGAGTTTGACGCCCATGATCTGAGGCAGGGGTAGGGAACCTATGGCTCGCGAGCCAGATGTGGCTCTTTTGGTGACTACATCCGGCTCTCTGGTAAATCTGAGCTGACATTGCTTGACACGATAAGTAATGAATAATTCCACTTGTAATCACAGTGTTGAAAATAATTTTCAAAATATAAAACATTCTCAAGCATTTTTAGTCCATCCATCCTTTTTTTTATACCGCACCTGTTCAAGAAGTTGCGTTAATGGTAATAAGTTATTTATTATTGGTTAGGGTGGGGCTTGCCCTCCTGGGGGTTCTTCAGTCCACCAAGCATTGACACGAGAGCCTGTTTTAAGGTTACAATATTGTTTTGTTTTTTTCAATAAGTCTCTCAGTTGCTTTCCAGCAATTGTCTTTTTCTCTTTCGTCCTTTCTCGCGCTCCGGCTCCAGCACCAACCCCGTCTCTTCTCCTGGCTGCTGCTTACAACACAGCCACAGGTGATTAGATAACAAGGCCCAGGTGGGCCATCTACGCATCTGTCGCTGATTTCGAGGCCGGTCCTGGCAACAACCCGCTTCGCTGCAGGCCCGCAGGCCACGCCCCCTCCACAGTTAGCTTCAGAATTACAATGTTTTTACAAAAAATAAGAGACATATTATAAATGTTGGTCTTACTTAAAAATGCAGGCGTTTATATGTGTTCAGTGTTAAAAAAATATATATATGGCTCTTACGAAAATACATTTCAAAATATTTGGCCTCTCGGCTCTCTCAGCCAAAAAGGTTCCCGACCCCTGATCTAAAGGATCATTAACAATTATAGAAATAGAAATATGTACCACTTCAATATTTCATACACCTATAAAAAACATTATGAATAAGTCTAAAATTGTTTTGTGAATGTATATATATATATATACATATATATATATATAAACATAAAAAGTTCATTGTATGTAAAATATTTTGTGTACTGTTTAGTCTCACCTTTTCAGTTCAATTGTTCTGTTCAAAGTTTAATAAAAGTACACAATGTTGCATATTAATGCATGTACTTGACTGAAAAAATCACCAAAGTAAAATATCTAATCTATAAATGTAGAGGCCTATTACAAAGATTGTTGCACAAACTATGTCACACATGTTATATGTGCTGATGTTAGAAGGTCCAAATTAAAGTCTTGACAGTTCATTTCCAATCCTGCAGATTTATTGGCTGCTGCTGTTCTCACCAGCACACTTGTGTTTCTCACACTGGTACTTATAAGAGAATCTTTCACCACACACACTGCAACCCAACACTTTCTCTCCTGTGTGTGTTCTCATGTGTACTTTCAAATTGTAACTCTGTGCAAAACCTTTACTACAAATCGAACAGATACAATATTTTTCTCCGGTGTGTATTCTTCTGTGTTCTTCCATATGTGATCTTTGTACAAAACCTTTACCACAGATTGAGCAGGAAAAAGGTTTTTCACCGGTGTGTATTCTCATGTGTACTTTCAAATTGTGACTTTGTACAAAACCTTTACTACAGATTAAACATATAAAAGATGTTTCTCCAGTGTGTAAAATTGTGTGTTTTTTCAAACTCTGACTGTGTGTAAAACCTTTATCACATATTGAACAGATAAAAGGTTTTTCTCCGGTGTGTATTCTCATATGTAATTTCAAATTGTGGCTTGTTGCAAAACCTTTACCGCAGATTGAACAGACATAGAGTTTTTCACCAGTGTGCGTTGTCATGTGTACTTTCAAATTGTGACTTAGAACAAAACCTTTACCACAGATTAAACAAGAGAAAGTTTTTTCTCCGGTGTGTTTTCTCATATGTAATTTCAAACTCTGACTTTGTGTAAAACCTTTACCGCAGGTTGAGCAAGAAAAGGGCTTTTCTCCGGTGTGTGTTCTCATGTGTACTTTTAAATTTTGACTAAGTACAAAACCTTTACCACAGATTGAACAGATAAAAGTGTTTTCTCCGGTGTGTGTTCTCTTGTGTACTTTCAAACTCTGACTGCGTGTAAAACCTTTACCACACGTTGAGCAAGAAAAAGGTTTTTCTCCAGTGTGTCGTATCATGTGTCTTTTCAGATGACAATGGTATTTAAATGTTTTGTGACAGTGAGAACATGTCAAATGTGTGTTGTCCGTGTGACATGTCTTATCATCTTTAGAGTCTTCATCATCAGTGTCAGGAGAGTGTGAGGTTGTGTCCTCACTATCTGATAGTGGAGCTAAGAGCTTGTCTGCTTGTGATCCTCCACAGTGGTCTCCATCAGCTTCTGTTGTCATGTGTTGTGTTGAGCTGCTGCTTGGAGGCTCCCCCCCTCCCCTCTCCTCACTTTCACTTTCATCATCTTCACTCTTCACAATGACACTTATCACTGGAAAATCCATCAGTCCTTCAGTACGATCTCCCCCTTGACTGATGCTGTGTTCCTCTTCTTCCTCTTTAAAGCGGGTGTTCAAAGGGGCCTCGGAAGAGGGCTGTGGCTCCTCCTGCTGCATCCTAAAGCTCCACTTCTTTAGCTTAGGAAGAAGATTTTCTTAACACACGTCTGCGGAACACAAAAAGACAAACACATGCTTTAAAAACATCCAGGTTTGCTCAGTCAAACGAGATATTCAGTATGTTTACATGTACTAAAGAACACCCTTCCTGACTACCTCAGGGCCCCACACAGTGGATGCTTTTAAAAAAGGGCTAAAAACCCACCTTAAAGGGGAACATTATCACCAGACCTATGTAAGCGTCAATATATACCTTGATGGTCCAGAAAAAAGACCATGTATTTTTTTAACCGATTTCCGAACTCTCAATGGGTGAATTTTGGCGAATTAAACGCCTTTCTGTTTATCGCGCTGGAGGCGATGACGTCAGAATGTGACGTCGCCGAGGTAACACACCCGCCATTTTCATTTTCAACACATTACAAACACCGGGTCACAGTTCTGTTATTTTCCATTTTTTTGACTATTTTTTGGAACCTTGGAGACATCATGCCTTGTCGGTGTGTTGTCGGAGGGTGTAACACTAACAGGGAGGGATTCAAGTTGCACCACTGGCCCGAAGATGCGAAAGTGACAAGAAATCTGCCGCCAGACCCCCATTGAATGTGCCGGAGTGTCTCCACATTTTACCGGCGATGCTAAGGCAGACATGGCACAAAGATGAATGGATAACCTGCAGATGCATTTGCAAAAGATAGTCAACGAAATCACAAAGGTGTGTTTTGTTGCTGTTGACTGCCAGCTAATCGATGCTAACATGCTACGCTAATCGATGCTAACATGCTATTTACCGGCGGTGCTAAAGCAGACATGGAACAGAGATGTATGGATAACATGTAGATGCATTTGCAACTATATTACGTTTCCTTCCACCCACATTTAATGCGAAAAAAACATTTACCAATCGACGGATTTAAGTTGCTCCAGTGTCAAAAGATGCCAAAGTCCTGATCGTTTGGTCCGCACATTTTACCGGCGATGCTAACGCAGCTATCCGGCCATGTTATGACTATGAATTCGCTCAATAGCTTCAGTTTCTTCTTCAATACTTTCATACTCCAACCATCTGTTTCAATACATGCGTAATCTGTTGAATCGCTTAAGTCGCTGAAATCCGAGTTTGAATCCGAGCTAATGTCACTATATCTTGCTGTGGTATTCCCATTGTTTGTTTACATTGGCAGCACTGTGTGACGTCACAGGGAAATGGCCAGTGTCTTCGCAGAGAGCCGAAAATAAGGCACTTTAAAGCTTTATTTAGGGATATTCCAAGACCGGTAAAATTTTGAAAAAAAACTTCAAAAAATACAACAAGCCACTGGGAACTGATTTTTATTGTTTTTAACCCTTTTGAAATTGCGATAATGTTCCCCTTTAAGAAAACAAAACAAAAATCACGTAGCTCATTTTAAATTCGAAAAATAAATCAGCAGCGTCGTTCAAAAAAGCTTTTATCAACTACGCCAAATAGCGAAAGTGAAACCGCTTCTGTCAGGACATGATCTCCATAAATTAATTCACGCCTTTATCTGGAATGGTTTAGACTACTGCAATGCCCTGCATGTGGAACTCTGCTGCTCGTCTGCTAACACAGACCCGCAGACGTGAGCACATCACCCCTATATTAGCGTCCCTTCACTGGCTCCCTGTGCGTTATCCAATCAATTTTAAACTCCTATTTGCTTTTAAATGTCTAAACAACCTCGCGCCAACATATCTCTCCGACCTCCTTCAGCCTTACTGCCCCACCCGATCCCTAAGATCAGCCGATCAGCTGCTACTGACGGTCCCTGACACAAGGCTGAAGCTTAGAGGTGACAGAGCTTTCGCAGCCGCTGCTCCCAAGCTCTGGAACGACCTACCTCTGAGTGTTAGACAAGCCTCCTCTCTTCCTGTTTTTAAATCTCTCTTAAAAACATTATTTTATTCCTTGGCTTTTAAAGGGGAACATTATCACAATTTCAAAAGGGTTAAAACAATAAAAATCAGTTCCCAGTGGCTTGTTGTATTTTTTTTCAAAATTTTACCGGCCTCGGAATATCCCTAAATAAAGCTTTAAAGTGCCTTATTTTCGGCTTTCTGCGAAGACACTGGCCATTTCCCTGTGACGTCACACAGTGCTGCCAATGTAAACAAACAATGGCGAATACCACAGCAAGATATAGTGACATTAGCTCGGATTCAAACTCGGATTTCAGCGACTTAAGCGATTCAACAGATTACGCATGTATTGAAACAGATGGTTGGAGTATGAAAATATTGAAGAAGAAACTGAAGCTATTGAGCGAATAACTATTGACGCTATTCATAGCCATAGCATGGGCGAATAGCTGCGTTAGCATCGCCGGTAAAATGTGCGGATCAGGACTTTCGCATCTCGTGACACTGGAGCAACTTAAATCCTTCGATTGGTAAGTGTTTTTTTCGCATTAAATTTGGGTGGAAGGAAACGTAATATAGTTGCAAATGCATCTGCAGGTTATCCATACATCTCTGTTCCATGTCTGCTTTAGCACTGCCGGTAAATAGCATGTTAGCATCGATTAGCTGGCAGTCAACATCAACAAAACTCACCTTTGTGATTTCGTTGACTATCGTTGCAAATGCAGTTGCAGGTTATCCATACATCTCTGTGTCATGTCTGCTTTAGCATCGCCGGTCAAATGTGGAGACACTCTGGCACATTCAATGAGGGTCTGGCGGCAGACATTTTGGCATCTTCGGGCCAGTGGTGCAACTTGAATCCCTCCCTGTTAGTGTTGTTACACCCTCCGACAACACACCGACGAGGCATGATGTCTCCAAGGTTCCAAAAAATAGTTGAAAAAACGGAAAATAACAGAGCTGAGACCCGGTGTTTGTAATGTGTTGAAAATGAAAATGGTGGGTGTGTTACCTCGGCGACGTCACATTCTGACGTCATCATCTCCACCGCGATAAACATAAAGGCGTTTAATTCGCCAAAATTCACCCATTTAGAGTTCGGAAATCGGTTAAAAAAATAGATGGTCTTTTTCTGCACCATCAAGGTATATATTGACGCTTGCATAGGTCTGGTGAGAATGTTCCCCTTTAACAATCAGTGATATCCATCCTGCAATGCCACCCCATTAGACACCTGCTGTGAACCTGTTTTTTATGTTTTATTTATTTATTTTTTATCATGTTCTGTTTGTGTTGTGTTGTTTGCTCGGTTGTCGTATTATCTTTTAACCTGCCCATTGTACAGCACTTTGGCTACCCCTGTGGTAAATTTTGAATGTGCTTTATAAATAAAGTTGATTTGATTTTTAATATTGCTCGTTATAAATTTCACGCAAAAGTCCAAGGAGGCAACGAGCCCTTTCAACAGTTTTTGACGGATCTGAGAATGTTTGTGAAGGACTGTAATTATGCAAATAAGGAGGAGATGATGAGATACCATGTCATGTTTGGGATCCAGTTACCTAAAGTAAGAGAATAGCTACCGAACACTTAGGTCTAACTTAAGCCCTGTCTTGGTTTAACTCTTATCTTAAAGCGTACCCCGTGGTTTACAGAAGAAACTAGAGCTCAGAAATGATTGTGTAGAAAGCTGGAACGCAAATGGCGCACAACTAAACTTGAGGTGCACCATCAAGCATGGAGTGATGGTTTAATAACTTATAAACACATGCTTACCTGAGCTAAAGCTAAATATTACTCAAATCTCATCCACCGTAATAAAAACAATCCTAAATTTTTGTTTAGCACGGTAGCATCGCTAACCCAACAAGGGACTCCTTCCAGTAGCTCCACCCACCCAGCTGATGACTTTATGCAATTCTTTAGTAAGAAAATTTACGTCATTAGAAAGGAGATTAAAGACACTGCGTCCCAGCTACAACGGGGTTCTATTAACACTGACACGATTGTATATACGGCGGATACTGCCCTCCAAAATAGTTTCTCTCGTTTTGAGGAAATAACATTAAAGGAATTGTTACAACGTGTAAATGGAATAAAACAAACAACATGTTTACTTGACCCTCTTCCTGGGAAACGTATCAAGGAGCTCTTTGTATTATTAGGTCCATCAGTGCTAAATATTATAAACTTATCACTTTCCTCGGGCACTGTTCCCCTAGCATTCAAAAAAGCGGTTATTCATCCTCTTTTTAAAAGACCTAACCTTGATCCTGACCTCATGGTAAACTACCGACCGGTGTCTCACCTTCCCTTTATTTCAAAAATCCTCGAAAAAATTGTTGCGGAGCAGTTAAATGAACACTTAGCGTCTACCAATCTATGTGAAACCTTTCAATCCGGTTTCAGGGCAAATCACTCTACGGGGACAGCACTAGCAAAAATGACTAATGATCTATTGCTTACGATGGATTCTGATGCGTCATCTATGTTGCTGCTCCTCGATCTTAGCGCTGCTTTCGATACCGTTGATCATAATATTTTATTAGAACGTATCAAAACACGAATTGGTATGTCAGACTTAGCCCTGTCTTGGTTTAACTCTTATCTTACTGATAGGATGCAGTGCGTCTCCCATAACAATGTGACCTCGGACTACGTTAAGGTAACGTGTGGAGTTCCCCAGGGTTCGGTCCTTGGCCTTGCACTCTTCAGCATATACATGCTGCCGTTGGTGACATCATACGCAAATACGGTGTTAGCTTTCACTGTTATACACCCAACTCTACATGCCCCTAAAGCTGACCAACACGCCGGACTGTAGTCAGCTGGAGGCGTGTCTTAATGAAATTAAACAATGGATGTCCGCTAACTTTTTGCAACTCAACGCCAAAAAAACGGAAATGCTGATTATCGGTCCTGCTAGACACCGACCTCTATTTAATAATACAACTTTAACATGTGACAACCAAACAATTAAACAAGGCGACTCTGTAAAGAATCTGGGAGTTATCTTTGACCCAACTCTCTCCTTTGAGTCACACATTAAAAGCGTTACTAAAACGGCCTTCTTTCATCTCCGTAATATTGCTAAAATTCGCTCCATTCTGTCCACTAAAGACGCCGAGATCATTATCCATGCGTTTGTTACATCTCGCCTCGACTACTGTAACGTATTATTTTCGGGTCTCCCCATGTCTAGCATTAAAAGATTACAGTTGGTACAAAATGCGGCTGCTAGACTTTTGACAAGAACAAGAAAGTTTGATCACATTACGCCTGTACTGGCTCACCTGCACTGGCTTCCTGTGCACTTAAGATGTGACTTTAAGGTTTTACTACTTACGTATAAAATACTACACGGTCTAGCTCCATCCTATCTTGCCGATTGTATTGTACCATATGCCCCGGCAAGAAAACTGCGTTCAAAGGACTTCGGCTTATTAGTGAGTCCCAAAGCCCAAAAAAAGTCTGCGGGCTATACAGCGTTTTCATTTCGGGCTCCAGTACTCTGTATTGCACTCCCGGTAACAGTTCGAGATGCCACCTCAGTAGAAGCATTTAAGTCTCACCTTAAAACTCATTTGTATACTCTAGCCTTTAAATAGACTCCCTTTTTAGACCAGTTGATCTGCCGTTTCTTTTCTTTTTCTCCTATGTCCCACTCTCCCCTGTGGAGGGGGTCCGGTCCGATCCGGTGGCCATGTACTGCTTGCCTGTGTATCGGCTGGGGACATCTCTGCGCTGCTGATCCGCCTCCGCTTGGGATGGTTTCCTGCTGACTCCGCTGTGAACAGGACTCTCGCTGCTGTGTTGGATCCACTTTGGACTGGACTCTCGCGGCTGTGTTGGATCCATTATGGATTGAACTTTCACAGTATCATGTTAGACCCGCTCGACATCCATTGCTTTCGTCCTCTCCAAGGTTCTCATAGTCATTATTGTCACCGATGTCCCACTGGGTGTGAGTTTTCCTTGCCCTTATGTGGGCCTACCAAGGATGTTGTGGTGGTTTGTGCAGCCCTTTGAGACACTAGTGATTTAGGGCTATATAAGTAAACATTGATTGATTGAGTGTCGGTTCCGATTTGACGTTGGATAAAGCTATAATCAGGTCTCATGACATGGCACAAGCACAGCTCAAAACTATAGCTAACGGAAACAGCGGCCTGCACGAGCAGACTGTCCATGCTGTCAGTTGCCATTATTGAAGGAAGACAGCTTGGAAAACGCAATAGAGAACACTTACAGACCTGATGGGGACAGACAGCGTCAAAAAAGTTGTGGCTACTGCGGAAACAAGCCCCGTGGAGCCAAAGACAGCTGTCCAGCCAAAGGTAAACACCGCAAGATATGCAGCAAATGGAATCATTTTGCGAAAGTATGCCGCTCAAAGCAAAGTACAGGAGTGCACACTGTAAGTGAAATTGACCCACTCAACAAGACAGACAGTGAAGATATGGAGATGTGTTGGTTGGATCAAGTAAAAATACTGTCACCTTTAAGCTAGACACTTGAGCCTCAGCTAATGTCACTCCCACTAATGTTTTCCAAAAGCTTGGGATACAGGACACACTACAACCAACAACACTCCCTCTCTAGAGGAAAATGCAACATTAAACGCCTACTGAAATGAGATCTTCTTATTTAAACGGGGATAGCAGGTCCATTCTATGTGTCATACTTGATCATTTCGCGATATTGCCATATTTTTGCTGAAAGGATTTAGTAGAGAACATCCACGATAAAGTTCGCAACTTTTGGTTGCTAACAGAAAAGCCCTGCCTCTACCGGAAGTCGCAGACGATGACGTCACATGTTGATGGCTCCTCATATACTCACATTGATTTTAATGGGAGCCTCCAACAAAAAGAGCTATTCGGACCGAGAAAACGACAATTTCCCCATTAATTTGAGCGAGGATGAAAGATTTGTGTTTGAGGATATTGATAGCGACAGACTAGAAAAAAAAAAAAAAACGCGATTGCATTGAGACGGATTCTGATGTTTTTAGAGACATTTACTAGGATAATTCTGGGAAATTCCTTATCTTTCTATTGTGTTGCTAGTGTTTTAGTGAGTTTAACAGTACCTGATAGTCGGAAGTGTACGTCCACGGCCGGGTGTTGACGCGCAATGTCTCAGGGAAGTCAACGGCAGCTTTATGGGCGGCACAAGCTCAGCTGATCTCCGGTAAGAAGCGACTTTTCAACCACAATTTTCTCACCGAAACCTGCTGGTTGACATTCGGTCGGGATCCATGTCCGCTGTGATCCATAGTAAAGTTTCACCTCTGTGATTTTTAAACAAGGAATCACCGTGTGTTTGTGTGGCTAAAGGCTAAAGCTTCCCAACTCCATCTTTCTACTTTGACTTCTCCATTATTAACTGAACAAATTGCAAAAGATTCAGCAACACAGATGTCCAAAATACTGTGTAATTATGCCGTTAAAGCAGACTACTTTTAGCTGTGTGTGTGTGTAGCGCTCATACTTCCTAAAAACCTGTGACGTCTTGCGTACACGTCATCATTACGTGACGTTTTCAAGAAAAATCTCCCGGGAAATTTTAAATTGCAATTTAGTAAACTATAAAGGCCGTATTGCATGGGTGTCAAACTCTGGCCCGCGGGCCAAATCTGGCCCGCCGTGTAATTTAATTTGGCCCTTGAGGCAATATCAATTTAGCATTAGAGCTGGCCCGCCGGTATTATACAGCGTCTGTGCCGCTGTAACACCGCATTCACCGCTAATACTCATACTTGCCAACCCTCCTAATTTTCCCGGTAGACTCCCGAAGTTCAGTGCCCCTCCCGAAAATCTCCCGGGGCAACCATTCTCCCGAATTTCTACCGATTTCCACCTGGACAACTATATTGGGGGCGTGCATTTAAGGCACTGCCTTTAGCGTTCTCTACAACCTGTCGTCACGTCCGCTTTTCCTCCATAATAACAGCGTGTCACTTAATATTTGTGGCTGTTACACACACACACACACGCACAAGTGAATGCAAGGCATACTTGGTCAACAGCCATACAGGTCACACTGAGGGTGGCCGTATAAACAACTTTAGCACTGTTACAAATATGCACCACACTGTGAACCCACACCAAACAAGAATGACAAACATTTCCGGTGAACATCGGCACCGTAACACGACAGAAGAAATACCCAGAAACCCTTGCAGCACTAAGTCTTCCGGGAAACTTCCAGCAAACTGACCAATAATTAACGTTTTATTCATGCATTTTCTCTTGCTACTTCAAGGCTTGAATGTTTGGTTCATTCATTATTGTTATTTTATTTTCAAATGTATTATTGGCCTGTGGAAAAAATTTTTATATTTACCTCAGAAGATTGCAAATAGAAAAAAAGACATAACGTTTTTATTAAAATTTTATTTGAAATGCCATTGATATTCTTTTAATTATTATTATTATTATTATGTGAAACTGGATTTTGCATGTCACTAAAGTTATATAAGCGTTGCATGTTCAATATTTAATGCAAAACTTGTTTGGGTCCCTATTAAAAAGGTTCATTTGTTCAACCTTGGCCCACGGGTTTGTTCCGTTTAAAATTTTGGCCAACTCTGTATTTGAGTTTGACACCCCTGCCGTATTGACATGTGTTGCAATGTTAATATTTCATCATTGATATATAAACTATCAGGTGGGTAGTAGTGGCTTTCAGTCGGCCTTTAAATGCCAAGATAAAAGCATTCATCTGACATTAAAGGGCCACATCTTTGACACACAAGCTCTTCCAGGATTAAAAGCCTGTATAGACTTTGGACTCATTAAACTTATACTGTCCGTGCACAGCTACCCTGAGACATTGGTTATGGATGAGTTTGCTGATGTTTTCACAGGAATAGGACCATTTCCTGGAGAGTGCACTATTCACAATAAACCCGAAGCAGTACCTGTAGTTCACCCACCTAGGCACGTCCCTTTGGCCCTTTGTGACCGCCTCAAGAAGGAATTACAAAACATGGAAAAACAAGACATTGTGAAAGTCACTGAACCAACTGAATTGGTTAATTCAATGGTAGCAGCAGAAAAACTACACACAGGAAATCTGAGGGTATGTCTGGATCTAAGGGACCTAAATAAAGTCATCAAACGCCCGCATTGCCCCTTACCTACCTTGAGGACACAACCTCCAAATTGGCAAGAGCCGGTTTCTTCAGTGTAACGGATGCAAGGCCAGGCTACTGGGCCATCAAGCTCTCAGATGAGTCCTCAAAGCTGACAACCTTCAACACTGTTTTTGAACGATACAAATTCCTCCGCTTACCTTTTGGACTGATCTCTGCTCAAGATGAGTTTCAGCGTAAAGTCGAGGAGACTTATGAGGGTTTGCAGGGTGTCACAGCAATAGTCGATGATATCCTCGTCTATGGCAAGACTAAAGAAGAACATGATACCAACCTCCGTGCCATGTTGCAGCGCAACAGGGAGCGAAGAGTTAAGCTCAACCCAGATAAGAGTACAATCTGTGCCACTGAGTCAATTACTTTGGGCACCGAATCAATTCAAAAAGTGGAATCAAGCCTGATCCAGCAAAGATTGTTGCTGTGAGGGACATAGAACCACCGAGAGACAAAGGTGAGCTGTAAACAATTCTTGGAATGATTAACTATTTGCCCCAATTTTCCCCTGGACTGTCTGATGTCAATGCACCCATGCGTTAACCTGACTCTCGCCAGCTCCACTCAAGGATCTGGGAGTTCTCAATAGGAGATGTATTTCAGAAGGCGTGGCCTTGTAAAAAAAAAAAATCATTGTATGTGATTAGATAAACCACTTGTCTGTTATCTTGAATGACTTGCTACTTCAACCACTCACATCGAAATCAACCTGTGACGCTGATGAGAGCTGGGAAATCCAAACCAGGTTGGAAAAAGAGCCAAAACATCCTTGCCACCGATAAATGCTTTAAAAACCGTTCTCTGATCATCTTCTAAATAATTAATATTGATAGATTCAACGAAACAGTTGCAATAGCAGAATCAATGTCAGCAAACGACACAGCGAGGGCTGCGGGCCGCCATTGTTGTTTGAATCTGACAGTCGCTTCAGCGCCACGTCACATCTATGAAATCTCGCCCAGCAATCCTGATTGGTTCATTATTTTTTGCTATCTTGAAGGAGTTTGCAATGCCTTTGAGCCCACACTCTTGTGTGGAGCTCAGCGAACTACAAGGGTCTTCTGAGAGTCAGGTTACCCATGCGTCACCTGTTAAAGGGGAACATTATCACAATTTCAAAAGGGTTAAAAACAATAAAAAGCGGTTCCCAGTGGCTTGTTGTATTTTATTTTTTTTTTCAAAATTCTACCGGTCCCGGAATATCCCTAAAAAAAGCTTTAAAGTGCTTGATTTTCGCTATTTGCGATGACACTATCCATTTCCCTGTGACGTCATACAGTGCTGCTAATGTAAACAAACAACGGCGAATACCACAGCAAGATATAGCGACATTAGCTCGGATTCAGACTAGGATTTCAGCGACTTAAGCGATTTAAGAGATTACTCATGTATTGAAACGGATGGTTGGAGTATGAAAGTATTGAAGAAGAAACTGAAGCTATAGAGCGAATAACTATTGACGCTATTCATAGCCATAGCATGGCCGAATAGCTGCGTTAGCATCGCCGGTAAAATGTGCGGACCAAACGATCAGGACTTTCGCATCTCGGGACACTGGAGCAACTTAAATCCTTCGATTGGTAAGTGTTTTTTTCACATTAAATGTGGGTGGAAGTAAACGTAATATAGTTGCAAATGCATCTCCAGGTTATCCATACATCTCTGTTCCATGTCTGCTTTAACACCGCCGGTAAATAGCATGTTAGCATCGATTAGCGTAGCATTTTAGCATCGATTAGCTGGCAGTCAACATCGACAAAACTCACCTTTGTGAATTTGTTCACTTTATAGTTGCAAATGCATCTGCAGGTTATCCATACATCTCTGTGCCATGTCTGCTTTAGCACCGCCGTTAAATAGCATGTTAGCGTCGATTAGCTTAGCATGTTAGCATCGATTAGCTGGCAGTCACGCCGCAACCAAATGTGTCTGATTAGCACATTAGTCAAGATCAACAAAACTTCCCTTTGTGATTTCGTTGACTTTATCGTTGCAAATGCATCTGCAGGTTATCCATACATCTCTGTGCCATGTCTGTCATCGCCGGTAAAATGTGCAGACACGTTGGCACATTCAATGGGGGTCTGGCGGCAGACACTTTCGCATCTTCGGGCCAGTGGTGCAACTTGAATCCCTCCCTGTTAGTGTTGTTACACCCTCCAACAACACACCGACGAGGCATGATGTCTCCAAGGTTCCAAAAAATAGTCAAAAAAACGGAAAATAACAGAGCGGAGACCCGGTGTTTGTAATGTGTTGAAAATGAAAATGGCGGCTGTATTACCTCGGAGACGTCACGTTCTGACGTCATCGCAAAAAGAGCGATAAACAGAAAGGCGTTTAATTCGCCAAAATTCACCCATTTAGAGTTTGGAAATCGGTTAAAAAATATATATGGTCTTTTTTCTGCACCATCAAGGTATATATTGACGCTTACATAGGTCTGCTGATAATGTTCCCCTTTAAAAGATTTGAGTGAATTCAGATGGGATGCAAAACAGGAGGAAGCATTCGGAAAAATTAAAGAGCTGCTCACTCAGGAACCAGGTCCGGTGTTGAAATATTTTCACCCGAGCAAGGACCTCAGACTCCATGTTGACGCATCAAAATATGGATTAGGGGCGGGCAAAAGCCCATAGCCTATGCATCTAAGTCACTAACTAACTGTGAAGTCAATCATGCACTAATTGAGAAGACGCTATATGCTATTCTGTTTGGGTGCAAGCGTTTCCACCAGTACATACATGGTCGCCACATCACCGTGGAGAGTGACCAAAAGCCAATTCAATCCACTTTGCGAAAAATACTTGTAGCAGCGCATCCAAGGTTACAAAGAATGATGCTTCAGCTACCGAGGTATGACTTCACAATCACTCACAGACCAGGCAAAGACATTCCTGTCGCAGAAACGCTCTCCAAAAAGTCACTGCCTGACCAAGACACCAGCCTCAGTGAAGGTATGGACATGCAGGTGCTAATAGCAACCGACGTGTCAGTGACACCAGACTTGAAAACATCAAGGCAGAGACTGGAAATGATGCTCAACTCATCTTGCTGAGGAGAGGAAACTATGCCCTCAGAACATACTGGAATATTGGAACCACCGGGACAAGCTCTCGCAGATGAATAACATCCTGTTTATCCGATTATTAATCGATTAATCAAAGTAATAATCGACAGATTAATCGATTATCAAATTAATCGTTAGTTGCAGCCGTAATATAATATATTATATTATTTATTATTATTCTTGTCTATTGTGAGTGAACTGTGGTGCTGAATTTCCCCCAGGGATCAATAAAGTACTTTCTATTCTATTCTATTCTATAATATTGAATCAAAATCAATTTTATTATGAATTATTGACTTATCCAAGGTTCGCATTACTTCACATCAAATATTCCGCTCAGAAAAATAATTTTGGTGGAAGATTTTGCGAATTTGGTAAATAAATAACCAAAAAAATGTATATTTTGTTGTTTTCTTACTGTACCGAAAATGAACCGAACCGTGACCTCTAAACCGAGGTACGTACCGAACCGAAATTTCTATGTACCGTTACACCCCTAGTTCACACACGCGACCTCAAGGCCAAGTTATCCTCAAAGTAATGGCTTAGCCGAGAAGTCTGTTCACATTGCAAAGTCCCTTATGGAAAAGGCCAAAGCTGATCAGAAAGACCCTTATCTGAGTCTGCTTGAGTATCGCAATACCGCAGTAGACAATTTCAAATCATCAGTTCAGCTGCTCATGAGTCGTCGCACACGCTCAATCCTGCTTAAAGGGGAACATTATCACCAAACCTATGTAAGCGTCAATATATACCTTGATGGTGCAGAAAAAAGACCATGTATTTTTTTAACCGATTTCCGAACTCTAAATGGGTGAATTTTGGCAAATTAAACGCCTTTCTGTTTATCGCTCTTTTAGCGATGACGTCAGAACGTGACGTCACCGTCACATTACAAACACTGGGTTTCAGCTCTGTTATTTTCCGTTTTTTCGACTATTTTTTGGAACCTTGAAGACACCATGCCTCGTCGGTGTGTTGTCGGAGGGTGTAACAACACTAACAGGGAGGGATTCAAGTTGCACCACTGGCAAGAAATCTGCTGCCAGACCCCCATTGAATGTACCAGAGTGTCTTTACATGCTAAGACAGACATGGCACAGAGATGTATGGATAACCTGCAGATGCATTTGCAACCATTAAGTCAACAAAATCACAAAGGTGAGTTTTGTTGATGTTGTTGACTTATGTGCTAATCAGACATATTTGGTCACGGCATGACTGCCAGCAAATCGATGCAAACATGCTACGCTAATCGATGCTAACATGCTATTTACGCTAGCTGTATGTACATTTGAAACTAGATACCCACATTTAATGCGAAACAAACACTTACCAATCGACGGATTTAAGTTGCTCCAGTGTCACAAGATGCGAAAGTCCTGATCGTTTGGTCCGCACATTTTACCGGCGATGCTAATAAGGCAGCCATGCTATGGGCCACTTCATTAGGTACACCCATGCTATGGCCGAATAGCGTCAATAGCTATTCGCTCAATAGCTTCAATTTCTTCTTCAATTTCGTTTTCGCTATCTGCCTCCATACTCTGACCATCTGTTTCAATACATGTGTAATCTGTTGAATCGCTAAAGCCGCTGAAATCCGAGTCTGAATCCGAGCTAATGTCGCTATATCTTGCTGTGGTAACCGCCATGTTGTTTGTATTGGCAGCCCTGTATGACGTCAGAGAAAAATGGACAGTCGCATCGCAAATAGCGAAAATCGAGAACTTTAAAGCTTTTTTTAGGGATATTCCGGGAGGTCTAAAATTTTGAAAAAAAACTTTGAAAAATAAAACAAGCCACTAAGAACTGATTTTTATTGTTTTTAACCCTTTTGAACTTGTGATAATGTTCCCCTTTAACACCCATCAGCAGCTGCGATCCAAAACCGTCAGCCACAAAGATGTTCACATCATGAGAACCCACAAACAACACCATCAGAAGAAATACCAGGACAGATCAGCGGAGCAGATGCCACCTCTGCATGAGGGACAAAACATCCGCTTTCAGAAGAAAGGCTACTGGAAACCAGCAGTGTTGTCATTTGTTCAGCTGATACTGAAATATCATAGCCCATCTGCGCATCAGGAGGACAAGAATACAGACGAAACAGATAACATCTCCTGGACACAACAAAGACACTGACCACTCAGAATGAAGAAAACACAAAGCAAGACAAATATCATACATTACACACAACACAGCTCAACGATAACAGGAGAGACAGCCTCACAGGCTGTGCGGTATCAGACAATCTCTAGACGCCAGGTTAAGCCCATAAATGTTATGGACTTATATAAATATGCTCAATGATGTTCAGATACATATAAGTCAATGATATTGTGATTGTGTTCTACTTCCAATATGTAATCCAGAATGACATTCGAGCAAGTTAAGTCATAATTGAAATCTGTTTACTTTATGGCAGTCATACAGTTGTGATCAAAATTATTCAACCCCCACACAATTTTGGTGTTTTAGCAAGTTGGACATTTATTCCGTATTTTGTTTATAGTCATATCAAATAAAGATGTGTCAAATAGACAAATGCAACTTAAATTTTAACACTGTATTTTACAAAATACAGTTGGCTCAATACATTTGACACATCTTTATTTGCTATGACTGTAAACAAAATACAGAATAAATGTCCAACTTGCTAAAACACCAAAATTGTGTGGGGGTTGAATCATTTTGATCACAACTGTACATGTGCTACTTTAATTTCAATACGTTTCAGCAAGGGTTTATTGCACAGAAAGAGCTATCCTTGAATGTTGTGTTTCATATTTTTATTAAAAGAATGGGGGTGTAATATTCTTAGGTAGAGAAGTGTACATAAATGTGATTGGCACATCTGACATGAGACTTCCTGGTTATAGTTGCCAGATATGTTTACGGTTATTCCCAAGAGTCGTAAATAAAAGTACAGTTAGCAGCACGTCCTGTGTTGGCTCAACTTATTTTCCACAGTAAACTAGAACTGGGCGATATTGGCTTTTATTAATATCTCGATATTTTTATGCCAGATCGCGATTTACGATATATATCTCGATATTTTGCCCTAGCCTTGAATGAACACTTGATGCATATAATCACAGCAGTATGATGATTCTATGTGTCTACATTAAAACATTCTTCTTCATACTGCATTAATATATGCTACTTTTAAACTTTCATGCAGAGAGGGAAATCACAACTAAGTCAATTTACCAAAACTGTATTTATTAAATACTCTTCATTCTCTCCCGGGTGACTTTTTAAATGAAAGAACAAATTAGTAGTGCTGCTACCTTTCGTAGCAACACTTCTGTTGCATACTTTGTATATTGCTGTTGTCTGCTGAATATCTTCCCGCTTGAAGCCAAACCACCGCCAGATGATGGACCCCCTGCTGTTTTTCTGGGGCATTAATCGTTCTTCCTCCATTTGTGATCAGTTTCGCACCTTCTCTCTCTTGTAATGTCACTCGCACTGCTTCGCTTACACCACCGGCCTCAGCTAACGTTAGCCATGCTACTACTTCTCTGCTCGGCGAGGGCGTATGACGCTAGACGCGCGACAGTATGTGACGTATGTAAGAAGGTGGGCTTGTTTTACGTCTCTGTGAGAAGGAGACACAAGAAGGAGTGAGAAACGCCTGTAGTGTAAGGCCTGCAGCTAAAAGCAACTGCGTGAGAACGTATACTCGAATATTCAATCAATCAATGTTTTTTTTTTTCTATGTCATGAAAAAGGGATGTTTTTGTCATGAAAAAGGGAGGTTTTTGTGGTTGGTGCACTAATTGTAAGTGTATATTGTGTTTTTTATGTTGATTTAATTTCCATCCATCCATTTTCTACCGCTTATTCCCTTTGGGGTCGCGGGGGGCGCTGGCGCCTATCTCAGCTACAATCGGGCGGAAGGCGGGGTACACCCTGGACAAGTCGCCATCTCATCGCAGGGCCAACACAGATAGACAGACAACATTCAAACTCACATTCACACACTAGGGCCCATTTAGTGTTGCCAATCAACCTATCCCCAGGTGCATGTCTTTGGAGGTGGGAGGAAGCCGGAGTACCCGGAGGGAACCCACGCATTCACGAGGAGAACATGCAAACTCCCCACTGCTCTAGGGGACCGAAAAAAATGGATGTCGAGCAAGTCTAACATGAAACTGTGAAAGTTCAATCCATAGTGGATCCAACACAGCCGCGAGAGTCCTGTCCACAGCGGAGCCAGCAGGAAACCATCCCAAGCGGAGGCGGATCAGCAGAGCAGAGATGTCCCAGCAAAACATATTACGATATAGTAATTTTCTATAATCGCACAGAAGCAAACCCGCGATATATCGTTTATATCGATATATCGCCCACCCCTATACGGAAAAAGACAATGTGTGATTTTCTTACATTGTGGTTGTGAATGATTACACAATTTAGGAAAACTTGCAGTTTCACTTTAAATTGGGAATATAGAACAAATATATATCATGTGACAAGAACATGAATGTGATGTGATTAAATAATCTTAATATTGCCCTGACGCCATGATTTTGTCCGGGATTTCCCTTTTAAAGGACAAAGTCCACCCAGGTTGTTCTGTCTAAATGACTGTCTGTATAAAGTGATGAGACAAAAAATATGTTTTAAAAGGTTATTCTACAAATGGACTGGGATATGTAACTCATCTTTACGGGTAGTTAAATTCGATGGTTGCATTGATTGAAACTTTTATTAGTAGATTGCACGGTACAGTTCATATTCTGTATAATTGACCACTAAATGGTAACACCCGAATAAGTTTTTCAACTTATTTAAGTCGGGGTCCACGTTAATCAATTCATGGTAATTCATGCAAGAGACCCTGCTGCAAATACCAGACGTACATGAATCATTCTCACAAGACAACCCAACTTCTTATACACTATAGATGGAAGAAAAGTGTTGATAACCAAATATAATGCCAGTAAAGTTGTGAGAGTAAGACGTAAACAAACCTGTTCTGTGTAACACAACTTGATGTTTCTTGAAAACAGCGTCCAGTCGTTGATGTTGTCGCTCCTTCTCCTCTTTAGTTGGACCAAGTTCCCCCTCGTACTTTGCTATCGTTCTTTCGCACATTTTCACACAATCACAACACTTTACACTCACATTTGATCTCGACTTAGCGATATGACAACAACGTTCGCGTCCTTGTTAGCAGCTAACAAGCTAAGCTAACTAGCAGGCTAAGGTAGCACAAGACGCGATAAAGTGCGCTCAGACTATGCAGATGAATAACAACGATGAGTAATCTATTAAACGATATATTTATCTACGTGCGCAATGATACAAAACAAAAACAAATACAGAACGATAATGCTTACGTTTAGGCCTTCTCCGTCAAACGCCCTCTTGCTTTTCCAACCGGTCAGTTCACGCATGCGCGAAGTCTACGTCTTCTTCTTTTAGTTTTCTGGCGAGTTGCAGCCGCAACTTAGAAGGTGCATACCGCCACCTACTGTACCGGAGTATGTATAATGGGCTCGTTATGTATTATATATATTATAAATAATATGTTTATATTCTATTATATAGTCGTGCATCTTTGAGGTATTTAAAGACAGCTCTATGTTTACTATTTCCCCGCAGTTCCCAAGATATAATCCTCCTCTCCCTTACTGATCTTCTCCTTTCCGTGTATTTCTTGCTGCTTAATATGATGTGTTCTACATCTTCAACAGTTTTACATGCAGGACATATTTCTGTTTGACATTTTCATATTGTTGCCATTGTTTTATTTAGGCCTGTGATCCAATCCTTATCTACCCAACACCACCTCTTCCCTTTTATTTTTCCTCTTCATCTCCATCCATCCATCCATTTCCTACCGCTTATTCCCTTTGGAGTCGCGGGGGGCGCTTGTGCCTATCTCAGCTACAATCGGGCGGAAGCCGGTGTACACCCTGGACAAGGCGCCACTTCAACGCAGTACATTTCTGTATGTTAAAATATTTTTAATCACCTCTGTTGCCATTTCTTTGCGGATTTTTTTTTTCTAAATCTGCCTTCACTTCACCTTTTGCCGAATGTTACATTCAGTATTCAATGTCCTGTTAATTGCTTTTTCGGCAATTCTGTCTGCTTCCTTGTTCCCCTCCAGTCCAACATGTGCTGGAACCCAGCAGAACCTTATTTCTATTAGCAACATTTTTAGGTAATATAAGCTTTGTTGAGTTTTCAGCATTAAGTATTCCCAGTTTGATTTCATAATTTTAATACTAAAAACCCCGTTTCCATATGAGTTGGGAAATTGTGTTAGATGTAAATATAAACAGAATACAATGACTTGCAAATCATTTTCAACCCATATTCAGTTGAATATGCTACAAAGACAACATATTTGATGTTCAAACTGATAAAAAAAAAATGTTTTTGCAAATAATCATTAACTTTAGAATTTGATGCCAGCAACACGTGACAAAGAAGTTGGGAAAGGTGGCAATAAATACTGATCAAGTTGAGGAATGCTCATCAAACACTTATTTGGAACATCCCACAGGTGTGCAGGCTAATTGGGAACAGGTGGGTGCCATGATTGGGTATAAAAACAGCTTGCCAAGAAAATGCTCAGTCTTTCACAATAAAGGATGGGGCGAGGTACACCCCTTTGTCCACAACTGCGTGAGCAAATAGTCAAACAGTTTAAGAACAACGTTTCTCAAAGTGCAAATGCAAGAAATTTAGGGATTTCAACATCCACGGTCCATAATATCATCAAAAGGTTCAGAGAATCTGGAGAAATCATTCCATTTAAGCAGCATTGAATGACCGTGACCTTCGATCCCTCAGACAGCACTGTATCAAAAACCGACATCAATCTCTAAAGCAGGGGTCACCAACGCACCAGGTAGCCCGTGAGGACCAGATGAGTCGCCCGCTGGCCTGTTCTAAAAATAGCTCTAATAGCATCACTCACCAGTGAGCTGCCTCTTTTTTTTTTAAATTGTATTTATTTACTAGCAAGCTGGTCTCGCTTTGCTCGACATTTATAATTCTAAGAGAGACAAAACTCAAATAGAATTTGAAAATCCAAGAAAATATTTTAAAGACTTGGTCTTCACTTGTTTAAATGAAATCATTTATTTTTTTTCTTTGCTTCTTATAACTTTCAAAAAGACAATTTTAGAGAAAAAATACAACCTCAAAAATAATTTTAGGATTTTTAAACACATATACCTTTTTACCTTTTAAATTCCTTCCTCTTCTATCCTGACAATTTAAATCAATGCTCAAATATTGTTTTTTTATTGTAAAGAATAATAAATACATTTTAATTTAATTCTTCATTTTAGCTTCTGTGTTTTCGACGAATAATATTTGTGAAATATTTCTTCAAACTTATTATGATTAAAATTCAACAAAATTATTCTGGCAAATATAGAAAATCTGTAGAATCAAATTTAAATCTTATTTCAAAGTCTCACATTTTCTTAAATATTTTTGTTCTGGAAAATCTACAAAAGATAATGATTTGTCTTTGTTAGAAATATAGCTTGGTCCAATTTGTTAAATATTGTAACAAAGTGCAGATTCTGAAGGAATCAATAAAGTACTATATCTAGATTGGATTTTAACCTATTTAAAACATGTCATCAAAATTCTAAAATACATTTTAATCAGGAAAAATTACTAATAATGTTTCATAAATTCTTCTATTATTTTTTTCAAAAAGATTCGAATGAGCTAGTTTTTCTATTCATTCTTTTCGGTTGAATTTTGCATTTTAAAGAGTCGAAATTTAAGATAAACTATGTTTCAAATTTTATTTTCATTTTTTTTTGTGTTTTGTCCTCTTTTAAAGCATTCAATTAAGTGTTTTTTCCCTCATTTATTCTCTACAAAAAAACCTTCCGTAAAAGGAAAAAAAAATGTACAATGGAATGACAGACAGAAATACCCATTTTTTTATATACATATTAGAGATGCGCGGATAGGGAATTATAACATCCGCAACCGCATCACCAAAGTCGTCATACACCCGCCGACCACCCGAACCAACGTTTTATCAGGACCGTACCCGCCCGCTGAAATACATCAGAAGTCGGCCGCCTTTACCACCCACAGAGCTATTTAAACCTGTTTCACAGAGTATCGAAGACAATTGGAGCCGCTGATGTTCTCGCGATTATTCAAAAGCGTTCATCCTAATGACATTAATATGGGCGTGCTGTGAAGCCATTGCCTTAGACACCTTCAACAACATGTACGAACCGATTTTTGGTCCAGCAACATGTTGTGTGCAGCTTCCGCAATCACACGTACAAGATTGAAAGGCATACTGGGTGATACAGAGTACACTGATGGTTGTGATATAAACAACTTTAACACTTACTAATATGCGCCACGCTGTGAAGCCACACCCAACAAGATTGACAAACACATTTCGGGAGAACATCCTCACAGTAACACAACATAAACGCAACACAACAAAAACCCATAATCCTTTGTATTCGTGACACTTCCTGAATATATTTTACACCCCCGCGCCCCCAACCCCGCCCACCTTACCGACGCAATTCCGTACAATTGACCACTAAATGGTAACACCCCAATAAGTTTTTCAACTTGTTTAAGTCGGGGTCCACGTTAATCAATTCATGGTACAAATATATACTATCAACATAATACAGTCATCACACAAGTTAATCATCATAGTATGTACATTGAATTATTTACATTATTTACAATCCGGGGGGTGGGATGAGGAGCTTTGGCTGATATCAGTACTTCAGTCATCAACAATTGCATCAACAGAGAAATGTGGACATTGAAACCGTGTAGGTCTTACTTAGTAGGATATGTACAGCCAGCAGAGAACATAGTGAGTTTAGATAGCATAAGAACAAGTATATACATTAGAAATACATTCAATTATTTACATTAGGTTATTTACAATCCGGGGGGATGGGATGTGAATGGAGGAGGGTATTAGTAAAGGGTTGAAGTTGCCTGTAGGTGTTGTTGTTTAAGAGTGTCACAACATTGCTGTTTACGGCAGACGAACTGCTTTACGGTCGACGAAAATGTGACTGCTGTTGTTGTGTGTTGTTACCACGCTGGGAGGACGTTAATAAAACTGCCTAGCAATAAACCCACATAAGAAACCAACAACTCGCCCTCGATCGTTATACAGTTATAACGTCATTGGGCAGACACGCTGTTTATATCGTGGGAAAGCGGACATGAAAACAGGCTGTACTCACTCGGGTCCGCATGGAGCTGGAGGGGCCGTGGCCTCCAGTATCTGGCCACACCTGTTGCCAATCAGCCGGCTCCTATTTGTACCTGCTTTGTCTTGTGTCAGTTGCTGGATCATTGTATTGTATTGTCGTTGCCTCATGTCACTCTTGTGTCTTTGCTACCTGTCGTGTCTGGCATCATTTCAGCTATTACCTGTCGTGCTACATCTTGTCCTGGTCGTCGTAGCGGTAAGCTGTTTTTGTTAGCCATAGCTATTTCCAGTTTTTCTGTTTGTTATCCTCTAGCTTCCATGCTAAACTTCCTTTTTGTTTTTCTAGCTCCCAGAGATAGCGCTCTTCGTTTGTTATTCCGCCCACGTGCGTGCTTTTGTTTGTTCTTGTGTAGTTTTAATTAAATCAAGTTTTCTTGCTCGATGCCTGCCTCCATCTCTGCATCTTGGGGTTCAACAACAAACACCCCTGACACCTCCCAGTTAATGTTGTCCTATTAACTGTCAGTATAAAGTGATGAGACTGGACTTAAAGTTTAAGAGTTTATTCTACAAATGGACTGGGATATGTAGCTCATCTTTACTGGTAGTTAAAAGGGAACATTATCACCAGACCTATGTAAGAGTCAATATATACCTTGATGTTGCAAAAAAAAAGTCCATATGCTTTTTTAACCGATTTCCGAACTCTAAAAGCGTGAATTTGGCTATTTAAATGCCTTTCAATTGTTCGCTGTCGAAGCGATGACCTTTCACCGTGACGTTACAACAGGAAGCAATCCACCATTTTCTCAAACACAAGTTAAATCAGCTCTGTTATTTTCCGTTTTTTCGACTGTTTTCCCGTACCTTATAGACATCATGCCTCGTCGGTGTGTTGTCGGAAGGTGTAACAACACGATCAGGGACGGATTCAAGTTGACTTACATGGAGTGTGCATCGATTAGCACAGCATGCTAATCGATAATAACATGCTATTTAGGCTAGCTGTATGTACATTTTGCATCATTATGCCTCATTTTTAGCTATATTTGCCTCCAGCCTTTCCCTCCTCCCACATTTAATGCCAAACAAACACATACCAGTCGACGGATTCAAGTTGCACCAGTGTCAAAAGATGCGGAAGTCCCTCGTTTGTTCTGCACATTTTACCGACGATAACGATGCTACGACAGAGATGTGTGGATATCCTGCGACACTCAAAGCAGATGCATTTCCAACGATAAAGTCAACGAAATCACAAAGGTGAATTTTGTTGATGTTATTGACTTATGTGCTAATCAGACATATTTGCGCACGGCATGACTGCCAGCTAATTAATGCTAACTTACTATTTAGGCTAGCTGTATGTACATTTGTAGCTATATTTGCATCCAGCCTTTCACCCCACCCACATTTAATGCCAAACAAACACTTACCAATCAACGGATTTAAGTTGCTCCAGTGGTCAAAAGATTGGTCAGAAGGCGATCGCCGAATTCGTCCTCATTGCCTTTGTCCGTCGTGATATGGCTCAATAGCTTCAGTTTCTTCTTCAATTTCGTTTTCGCTATCTGCCTCCACACTCCAACCATCCGTTTCAATACATGCGTAATCTGTTGAATCGCTTAAGCCGCTGAAATCCGAACCTGAATCCGAGCTAATGTCGCTATATCTTGCTGTTCTATCCGCCATGTTTGTTTGTATTGGCGTCACAGGAAAATGGACGGGTGGATTTACAGACAGCAAAAATCAGGCACTTTAAAGCCTTTTTTCGGGATGTTCCATGATGGGTAAAATTGAAAAAAAAACTTCGAAAAATAAAATAAGCCACTGGGATCTGATTTTTATTGGTTTTAACCCTTCTGAAATTGTGATAATGTTCCCCTTTAAATTCGACAGAGCACCGACAACCACAAGACAACCCAACTTCTTATACACAATATATTTAAGAATAGTGTTGGTAATCAAATATAAAGTTAGTAAAGATGTGAGAGTAAGAAGTAAACAAATCAACTTGATGTTTATTGAAAACAGCGTGCAGTAGTTGATGTCGCTCCTTCTCCTCTTTTGTTGGACAAAGTTCCTACTCGTACTCTGCTATCGTTCTTTTGCACATTTTCACAAAATCACAACACTTTACACTCACATTAGATCCCTGCTTAGCAATGTAACGGTAACTTCCGCGTCTCTTTGTTAGCAGCTAACAAGCTACGCTAACCTAACAAGCTACGCTAACCTACGTAGCTATGGAAGTAGAATTGTCTCACATTAACTTAAAAATATCAATATATTAATAAATATCCATATATTAATAAATATACAAATACAAATGTGATGTACAAATAAATAATTTGTATAAATAGACGCATATTTGTAAACATGTACAAATAAAATTTATAAATGTAAAAATGTGACATACAAATAAATCAAGAATTTGTATCAACGTGTATTTGTAAATATATTTTTGTGATTTGAATATAAATATGCTTAATTTTTATTTGCATTGAATTTGCATATGTGGATGCTTTTGTGTCAATGAGGCATTAATCCCACAAACCCATCCATCCATCCATCCATTTCTACCGCTTATTCCCTTTCGGGGTCGCGGGGGGCACTGGCGCCTATCTCAGTTACAATCGGGCGGAAGGCGGGGTACACCCTGGACAAGTCGCCGCCTCATCGCAGGGCCAACACAGATAAACAGACAACTTTCGCACTCACATTCACACACTAGGGCCAATTTAGTGTTGCCAATCAACCTATCCCCAGGTGCATGTCTTTGGAAGTGGGAGGAAGCCGGAGTACCCGGAGGGAACCCACGCATTCACGGGGAGAACATGCAAACTCCACACAGAAAGATCCCGAGCCTGGATTTGAACCCAGGACTGCAGGACCTCCGTATTGTGAGGCAGACGCACTAACCCCTCTTCCACCGTGAAGCCTTAATCCCACAAACCAGATGCACAAATACATGTGACCTATAACACTCCCCTGAACAACCAGCAGAGGGCACTGCAGCGAGAGCAGTCTGGGGACATGCATATAAAACAATCCCAACACAATCATCATATTACAAAATACAGCAATTAAGATACTTAATAAAATAGATTATAGAGACCCAACAAATGATTCATAAAGTCACACATTTAAAAGTGTTTTATGAATGACAACTGTTCAAATGATGAATAAAGTAAATAATGCGCTTCCTGAAGTGGTCCAGTACATATGTATATCATATAAAGATGCTAATCTATAGGATTATTAAAAATTAGAAATAAGAATATGTAACAATTCCATATTTTAAACACCTATAAAAAATACTTATAAGTCTAAAATCGTATTATGAATATATATACACATAAAATGTTCATTGTCTTGTACTGTTTACTCTCACCTTTTGCGTCAAATTGTTCTGTTCAATGTTTAGTAAAAGTACACAATATTCCATATTACTGCATGTACTTGACTGAAAAAAGCACTAATATAAACTATTTAATTCATAAATGTAGAAGCAAATTTAAAAGTTTGTTACACAAACAACGTCACACATGTTATATGAGCTGATGTTAGAAAGTCCAAATTAAAGTCTTGACAGTTTATTTCAAATCCTGCATTTTTATTTGCTGCTGCTGTTCTCACCAGCACACTTGTGTTTCTCCCACTGGTACTTATAAGAGAATCTTTCACCACACACACTGCAACCCAACACTTTCTCTCCTGTGTGTGTTCTCATGTGTGCGACAAAGTTTGATCGGTCACAAAAGCGTTTGTTGCAGGTAGAACAGGAGAAAGGTTTCTCGCCAGTGTGTGTTCTCATGTGTACTTTCAAAATGTTACTTTGTGCAAAACATTTACCGCAGATTGAACATATGAAAGGTTTTTCTCCAGTGTGTGTTTTCATGTGTACTTTCAAACACCGACTTCGTGCAAAACCTTTACCACAGGTTGAACAGGAAAAAGGTTTTTCTCCAGTGTGTATTCTTCTGTGTTTTTCCATGTATGAATTTTGTGTAAAACCTTTACCGCAGATTGAGCATGAAAAAGGTTTTTCACCAGTGTGTGTTCTCATGTGTACTTTCAAATTGTGACTTACTACAAAACCTTTACTACAGATCAAACATATAAAAGATTTTTCTCCGGTGTGTGACATTGTGTGTTTTTTCAAACTCTGACTGTGTGAAAAACCTTTCCCACATATTGAACAGATAAAAGGTTTTTCTCCAGTGTGTATTCTCATGTGAACTTTTAAATGTTGACTTAGAACAAAATCTTTACTACAGACTGAACAGGTAAAAGGTTTCTCTCCAGTGTGCGTTCTCATGTGGGTTTTCATGTGACAATGGTATTTAAAGGTTTTGTCACAGTGAGAACATTTAAAGCGAGTGTTGTCAGTGTGACATGTCTTATCCTCTTTAGAGTCTTCATCATCAGTGTCAGGAGAGTGTGAGGTTGTGTCCTCACTATCTGATAGTGGAGCTAAGAGCTTGTCTGCTTGTGATCCTCCACAGTGGTCTCCATCAGCTTCTGTTGTCATGTGTTGTGTTGAGCTGCTGCTTGGAGGCTCCGCCCCTCCCCTCTCCTCACTTTCACCTTTCACCTCATCATCTTCACTCTTCACAGGGACACCAATCTCTGGGAACTCATCCAACCATTCAAGACACTCTCCCTCCTGACTGATGCTGTGTTCCTCTTCTTCCTCTTTAATGTGCAGCGGCTCTTGGTCCTCCTCTTCCTCTTTAAAGTGAGGGATCAATGGGCCCTCCTCTTCATTTTTTACATGTAAGATCAGTGGGTCCTCCACTTGCCCTTTAATGTGAAGGGTCAGTTTAACATTATGTGAATGTGGTACCTCTTCTTCCTTATGTATGTGGGGGGAATGTTGTTCCTCCTCCTGCTCATGAGGTAGAAGTTCTTCTTTGATGTCTGCGGGACAGGAGAAAACAAACATTCTTTAAAAAAGTCCAGCTTTGCTCAGTCACATGAGACATTGTCCTGCACCAACATATGATCTCACAATCTAATCAGTTTCCCCTCACAGCAGTCAGGGTACTTCCAGATGACTCATGAAGAAGACCTTCAGGGGAATGCCTTCCCAGGCCAACGCCCAATCCACTTTATTCTTATAAAAATTCTTGCAATCCCTAAAGGGTAACATTATCACCAGACCTATGTAAGCATCAATATATAACTTCGTGTTGCAGAAATAAGACCATATGTTTTTTTTTTAAACCGATTTCCGAACTCTAAAAGGGTGAATTTGGCAATTTAAAAGCCTTTAAATTGTTCGCTGTCGGAGCGATGACCTTTCGCCCGTGACGTTACAATGGGAAGCAATCCGCCATTTTCTCAAACCCGTTACACACACAAGTCAAATCAGCTCTGTTATTTTCCGTTTTTTCGACTGGTTTCCGTACCTTGGAGACATCATGCCTCGTCGGTGTGATGTCGGAGGGTGTAACAACACTAACAGAGATGGATTCAAGTTGACTTACGTGGAGTGTGCATTGATTAGCACGGCATGCTAATTGATGCTAACATGCTATTTAGGCCAGCTGTATGTACATATTGCATCGTTATGCCTCATTTGTAGCTATATTTGCATCCAGCCTTTCCCTCCACCCACATTTAATGCCAAACAAACACATACCAATCGACCGATTCAAGTTGCGCCGCACCAGTGGTCAAAAGATGCGAAAGTCCCTCGCACACTTTACCGACGATAGCGATGCTACGACAGAGATGGCATAGAGATGTGTGGATATCCTGCGACACTCAAAGCAGATGCATTTCCAACGATAAAGTCAACGAAATCACAAAGGTGAGTTTTGTTGATGTTGATGTTATTGACTTATGTGCTAATCAAACATATTTGCTCACGGCATGACTGCCAGCTAATCGAAGCTAACATGCTATTTAGGCTAGCTGTATGTACATATTGCATCATTATGCCTCATTTGTAGCTATATTTGGATCCAGCCTTTCCCTCCACCAACATTTAATGCCAAACAAACACATACCAATCGTTGGTTGGAAGGCGATTGCCGAATTCGTCCTCGCTTCCTCCCGTTTTGCTGTCTGTCGTGATATGGCTCAATAGCTTCAGTTTTTTCTTCAATTTCGTTTTCGCTATCTGCCTTTACACTCCAACCATCCGTTTCAATACATGCGTAATCTGTTGAATCGCTTGCGCCGCTGAAATCCGAGCTACTATGCTATACCTTTCTGTGCAATCCGCCATCTTTGTTTGTGGTGATGTCACGCTGTGACGTCACAGGAAAATGGACGGGTGTATATAACGATGGTTAAAATCAGGCACTTTAAAGCCGTTTTACCGGATACTGCGTGATGGGTAAAATTTTGGAAAAAACTTGGAAAAATAAAATAAGCCACTGGGAACTGATTTTTATTGGTTTTAACCCTTCTGAAATTGTGATAATTTTCCCCTTTAAAAACATCCAAACACCTCCAATAAGGTTTTATGTACATACACTAAGTATATATATGTAATTTAGTAACAGGCATATTTTAAAAAAAGATGTACATTTTACATATTTTTTGCTCATTAGCGCATTCATTTAAAAAAACGCATCCTTTTTTTTTAACATCACTGACTATTACACACTGCAGACTTCCTGAGAGCCAACAAACGTAATACAATATCACTTACTGAACAAAGTCTGCTGTCACTGGTTTATTGTTATATTCCCTTTTAGATAAAGAATGACTTAATTGTCACTCGAAAAAGAGGGTTGAAGCCAGGCGTCTTTTTGTGTCATTCGCCATTGTCCAGAGTCTAAATTGGCTGTCAAAGGGTACCAACTTGTCAAAATACATTATCATCCTTCTACTATCCAGGTGAGCGGCACAATTCATGATCTGGAATAATCTTTTACCAGCATCAAGGTGAGGAAGGAGCTCACCAGCTGGTGATGTCAACATAGTTTGTCTGCGTTAGCACTTATGATAACAATATCACTAATACTTGCTTGGTATTCAAGCTACGAAATGCAAATTGTTATTGTTGGCGTTTATTGGATGGTTATAGAGGACCTGCCATTGGCTCCATTGCAAGCGGACTTTTATTGACATTTATGAGTTAGAATGTTATTTAAAAATATATATCCATCGTCATGTCTTTTATAAAGATTGTGAAAGATAGAACAAATTCCTCCAAAAAGTGAAGTTCCTCTCTAAATTCAAATGATTAAGGAAGCCTACTTGGATGAGAAGACAAAGGTCTTGTAAGACAAAGTGAAGAGTCCAGTTGTGATGGATTGAATGCCCTGAGAATAAAATGATATGTGGATGTTGTGCTTACTTGGACTGTGATGAAGCTGTGAGGACTCAGGTGGTTTGTCTTCATGCTCTTCAGTCTTCACAGAGACAAAAGTCAGTGGAAACTTGCTGACATCAGCCTCCTCCTGCCCTAGAAGACACTCTCCCTCCTGAGTGATCCACACTTCCTCCTCTTCCTCTTTAATGTGGGGGGGCTGTGGATCTTCCTCTTCCTCTTTAATGTGAAGGGGCTTCTGAACGTCTGTTGGGTAAATAAATAAAGAAGATAAAGAGAGAATAGAAATAGTTTTAGACTGATATTATTTGTGTTATTTCGTGTGTTGTGTTAAAAGCGTGTAGCAAAACAACCAATAAAAACACGGGAAAAACCTTTTGTCTCAAAATGTATTCAAAAAAAGAATTGGAAATTTGATTGGGGGGCAATTTGAAAAGTTTTCAATAGGTACGGGGCAGCATTAATTGAGGCATTTTTTACTTTACACCAGGGGTGTGTCGTGGAAATTTCTTGAAGACGATCCATTAGTGACAAATAGCTTTAAAATGATTTATTAAAGAAACAAACAAATAATAACAAGCTTTGCAAAGCGAGACCAAACCAGAACGACACATTTGTTTGTTCCAACTTGTTCTAACCCCTTTAGAATTTGACATGACAATTATACATTCTCAGAAGTCCCACCCTCCATGCTCATTTACATACAGTACACCAGTGGAATGAATACCCAAAGTCCTGTGAAGAAGGAGAGGGTGTCGTTTGCCCAGAAAGGGGGGTTGGGGGGGTCACTCAGGAAAGGGGAACAATTTAGCTCTGTTGGGGATCAAGAATAAATGACACATATGCCCAGGTCAACTAAAGTCCACATGTTACATCAAAGACACAGGAGACAGAGCTTGATCAGATAATAGATCTCTTGCTAAGTGTCACATTCCTGAACCTAATAAACAACTTTTGGTACCCAGTTCAAAGAACATCATCTATTTAAAAAAGTATAAGTAATTTTGCTATCACAGGTGTCAAACGTACGGTTTTATCTGGCCCGCGGGATGAGTTTGCTAAGTATTCAAATTAACCTGAAATATTTGAATGAAAGAAACAGTTCTTCTACATGTGTCTACTGGATGTTGCAATAGCAATTCTTTGTATCTCTGTAGATCAGGGGTCATGCCGCATGGGGCTCTTGGATCACTCTGATGCGGCTCAGCTGCATACTTGCCGACCCCCCCATTTTACCGGGAGGTTTTCCAAATTTCATTGCCTCGCATATTAGCAAGAGTGCTAAAGTTGTTTATATCACAACCCTTAGTGTAACCTGTATGGCTGTTGAGTAAGTATGCCTTGCAGTCGCTAATGCAGTGGTTGTCAAACTTTTTTTGTCATTCCCCACTTTGGACAAGAGGGAGTTTTCAAGCCCCACCTGCCCCCATCGCCCCAACAGAACGATGATGCCAAGCTTAACATTTTCAAATTTTTTGAACATCAAGTAACATCAAGTTGTATACATTCAAACTCAATAACATACAATAACATCAAGTTCAATAATAAATAAAATAGTTGTGCAGCTGTGGTATAACTTGCATCAAGTTCAGTAATAAATAAAAAAAAGTGTTATAACTTGCATCAAGTTCAATAATAAATCAAAGTGTTATAACTTGCATCAACTTCAATAATAAATCAAATAACTTGCATCAAGTTCAATAATAAATAAATTAAAAAGTGCCGCTTTGCAATCTTTGCAACAACAAAAAAAGGAGGAGCTATGCATTTGCAAATCCTCACACGGTGACTCGCCATTCACAAAGCGGACGTATGCGATGAACAGGTAGTCTTTATTGCTGTCCGTAGCTTTGTCCACTTGTAAAGCAAAACAACTTTCTTTTAATTTGTCCAGGAGTTGTTCCTCAAAATCACTTGCAATGTCGCATATACGTCTCGCAACTGTGTCGTTTGACAGTGTGACAGCATTTAATTTAGCTGTGCTTGTCTCGTCAAGCATGACTGACACCATGTCTATTGCAGCGGGGAAAATGAGCTGCTCAGCCATTGTGTGTGGTTTTTTGCATTGTCCAATTCTGTATGCAACTCTATATGAAGCCATTTGAGCGTTACTGTTTACTGATGCAGCTTTTACCAGGCGCGTCTCTTGTTGACGGTACTATGCCAGTTTTCTTTGAAAGAAATCTAGTGGCTTATTGACATGATTGGGGTGTGTGGTCTAGAGGTGTCTCTTTAATTTGTTGGGTCTCATGCTGTCTGTGGCTAGCGGTTTTAGACACAGAACACACAGGGGTCTCTCCTCTGCCCCCACCACCGCTGCCGTGAATCCAAGAGCAAAATACCCTTCATCATACTTTCTTTTCGGTTGGTTTTTTGGTTGATTAGGCCCGTCAGAATTTAGTTTCTTTGCAGGCGCTGGCTCTGGCTCGACGACCTTCGAGGTGCGAGTCACAAATGTATCCATTTTGTGTAATTGTGGTCCACACATTAGCCTGCTACCCATCGGCGCGAAAGTTTGTTTTGCTTAGCCCCGCCCCCATTAGTTACTGTTGCTCTATCTGTCAAACTTTCACTCCAACCTAGAAATTTAAAGCCTACAGGAAAAATAAGTACCTGTAATTTACATTTAGTCATATAGCTGATTTTTTTTACTATGCTTACTATGAAAGCATAGTAAAAAAAATATATATATCTAAGAATATAATAAAAAAATTAAACTAAAGTGAAATGTCCTCCCGTTCCTCGCGCCCCACCTGTCATGTCTCTATTCCCCACCAGTGGGGAATAGAGACATGACATTTGAGAAACGCTGCGCTAATGTGTTTCTGCAGAAGACACATACAAAATACGAATGGGCTGGTAAGCTGTTTGTTACGGTTGTGGAGGTCGCTAAACGCATTGTCATCATAGCACGCCCTTATTATTGTTGTTTGGGTGAAAACCAGTAGTCAGTCGAGAGGAAGGTTGCTCTGAAACTTGGTCGTCTCCCGGAAAAATCGAGATGGTTGGCAAATGTGATGTTGTCAAGCGGCATTCAAATAAAACTCACGGGCCGCACTACTACAAAATGTTCATATTAAGGTGCGGACCGTGTGTCTGAGACCTCTGGTTAATACATAGCACAAAGCAAAACAAAACTTTGTACGCTGTGTTATATCATTTTAAATTTCAAAAGAGTCTTGTGGCTCCCATAGTTTTCTTTATTTTGTGAAACGGGTGAAAATGGCTCTTTGAGTGGTAAAGGTTGGCGACCCCTGCTGTAGATGATGGTACATATGTACAAAATAAACCACATTGTTTTAGTACATCAATCGAGGAAAATGATCAAACTACATACATGGCATACTGTAATTTGATTTTGATATTTTTTTATCTTGATTACAAAAGGAACACCATTGAGTTGACTGATGAACATTATTACATCATTCATTCAGAAAATATAAATAACCACAAATAAAGATAGAATACTATTAACCGCAACATGTAAGTGTAAACAAACAAAAACATTATGATTTGTACATTTTCAGAATGTGCTTCTTTTATTTTTAAACACAGAAAACAATCTGAAGGTGTCTTTATTTTTAAGTTATCGTGCAGGGATTTTACCAGTCCGGCCCACTTGGGAGTAGATTTTTCTCCATGTGGCCCCCGATCTAAAATGAGTTTGACACCCCTACTTTACACTCACTGATGTAAAGTGTGCAAATATCTTATTGTGTATACAGTCTATTACATCTAAACTTTATCTCTGAACCTAACCATAATCTTGTAATGACATAGTCATTACCATAACTTCAATATCATGGAAATAAAATTAAAAAAATTCCAAAATCACTTAAAAAAAACATTCATGGCATGTTTTTGTCATCATGCAAAATACTTTTTTGTGGTCATTTTGTTGGCAAAGGCCAAAATGAACTTTTACCAAACTATGTGTTTTATGGAGTATCTCCATCAATTCCTCTTTAGGAATTGGAGACCATCTACGACACGCTGAAGAAGAGTCAGGCACCTGTTTTTTTAATAAATCAAGTGTTGACTATTTGGATTCTTGAAAATAAATGTTTACTTTAACTTATTGATGCATGTAGTTCAGAATCAGAAAGTGAAATTATAACTCTAATAACATTTGATTACAGTATAAAATGTATTTGATGACTGTGTTAGTTTTGTGTAAACATGTTGATACAGGTTTACATCTTGTTGGGGACAGGAACACAGATATGTCCCGAAAGGATGCACCCATTTTTAAAACCTGTGCCACCAACATTGTCTCACCTCAGTCATTAAGCACACTACCAAGGTGAGTGAGTCCTTTTAAGTCCTTTCCATCACAAATGGAACTACTATATGGGGCTTAAAGGGGAACATTATCACAATTTCAAAGGGTTAAAAACAATAAAAATCAGTTCCCAGTGGCTTGTTGTATTTTTTGAAGTTTTCTTCAAAATTTTACCGGTCTCGGAATATCCCTAAATAAAGCTTTTAAGTGCCTTATTTTCGACTCTCTGCGAAGACACTGGCCATTTCCCTGTGACGTCACACAGTGCTGCCAATGTAAACAAACAATGGCGAATACCACAGCAAGATATAGCGACATTAGCTCGGATTCAAACTCGGATTTCAGCGACTTAAGCGATTCAACAGATTACGCATGTATTGAAACAGATGGTTGGAGTATGAAAGTATTGAAGAAGAAACTGAAGCTATTGAGCGAATAGCTATTGACGCTATTCATAGCCATAGCATGGCCGAATAGCTGCGTTAGCATCGCCGGTAAAATGTGCGGACCAAACGATCAGGACTTTCGCATCTTTTGACACTGGAGCAACTTAAATCCGTCGATTGGTAAGTGTTTTTTTTCGCATTAAATGTGGGTGGAAGGAAACGTAATATAGTTGCAAATGCATCTACAGGTTATCCATACATCTCTGTGCCTTGTCTGCTTTAGCACCGCCGGTAAATAGCATGTTAGCGTCGATTAGCATCGATTAGCTGGCAGTCAACATCAACAAAACTCACATTTGGGATTTTGTTGACTATCGTTGCAAATGCATCTGCAGGTTATCCATACATCTCTGTGCCATGTCTGCCTTAGCATCGCCGGTCAAATGTACATTCAATGGGGGTCTGGCGGCAGACACTTTCGCATCTTCGGGCCGGTGGTGCAACTTGAATCCCTCCCTGTTAGTGTTGTTACACCCTCCGACAACACACCGACGAGGCATGATGTCTCCAAGGTTCCAAAAAATAGTCAAAAAAAACGGAAAACAACAGAGCTGAGACCCGGTGTTTGTAATGTGATAAAAATGAAAATGGTGGGTGTGTTACCTCGGCGACGTCACATTCTGACGTCATCGCCTCCAGCGCGATAAACAGAAAGGCGTTTAATTCGCCAAAATTCACCCATTTAGAGTTCGGAAATCGGTTAAAAAAATATATGGTCTTTTTTATGCACCATCAAGGTATATATTGACGCTTACATAGGTCTGGTGATAATGTTCCCCTTTAAGTGATCATTCCATGATTTTCTGTACCTGTAAAAAACATAGAACCGAGGCTGACGGCCACAAAACAAGCGAAAGCAGAATCCTCAAGACCTACGTTAACAAGGCTTTCAATGACAAACTGCCAAATTAAGACTAGCCCCTGGTACTTGCAAGTTTTTGGGTCAATTCCTAACTTCAGAAAAGTAGATAACTTCAGAGTCAAAGTGGGTGACAATATTGTACCATACATAAATGTGAATGTTGTCTGTCTATCTGTGTTGGCCCTGCGATGAGGTGGCGACTTTTCCAGGGTGTAGCCCGCCTTCCGCCCGATTGTAGCTGAGATAGGCGCCAGCACCCTCCGCGTCCCCAAAAGGGAATAAGCGGTAGGAAATGGATGGATGGATGGATAAATGAGATTACCTATCTTGGCTGCATCGTAGAGACTAATCTCTCCAGTGAAAAAATCACTACTAAGGTAGTCAAAGACTCAACCAACGAATTCTGTTCTTACATAGTAGGATCGCCCTGCTGGTGGGTAGAAATACACTTAAAGGCCTACTGAAAGCCACTACTAGCCACCACGCAGTCGGATAGTTTATATATCAATGATGAAATATTAACATTGCAACACATGCCAATACGGCCTTTTTAGTTTACTAAATTGCAATTTTAAATTTCCCGCGAGTTTCGTCTTGAAAACGTCGTGTAATGATGACGTGTACGCAAGACGTCACGGGTTCTAAGGAAATATGAGCGCTGCACAAACACACAGCTAAAAGTCGTCTGCTTTAACCGCATAATTACACAGTATTTTGGATATCTGTGTTGCTGAATCTTTTGCAATTTGTTCAATTGATATTGGAGAAGTCAAAGTAGAAAGATGGAGTTGGGAAGCTTTAGCCTTTAGCCACACAAACACACGGTGATTCCTTGTTTAAAATTCCCTGGAGGTGAAACTTTCCTATGGTCAAGCAAACATGAATCCAGACCAAATGTCAACCAGCAGGTTTCGGTGAGAAAATTGTGGTAAAAAGTCGCTTCTTACCGGAGAAAGGCTGAACTTGTGCCATCCATAGCTGCCGTCGACTCCCCTGAGACTCTGGCGTCAACACACCCGTGGAGACACCCTTCCGACTATCAGGTACTATTTAACTCACTAAAACACTAGCAACACGATAGAAAGATAAGGGATTTCCCAGAATTATCCTAGTAAATGAGTCTAAAAACATCGGTATCTGTCCCAATGCAATCGCGTTTTTTTTTTCCAACTTTTTTTTTTCTAGTCCGTCGCTATCAATATCCTCAAACACGAATCTTTCATCCTCGCTCAAATTAATGGGGAAATTGTCATTTTTTCGGTCCGAATAGCACTTTTTGTTGGAGGCTCCCATTAGAAACAATGTGAGGATGTGAGGAGCTATCAACATGTGACATCATCGTCTGCGACTTCCGGTAGAGGCAGGGCTTTTCTCTTAGCACCGAAAGTTGCAAACTTTAACGTGGATGTTCTCTACTAAATCCTTTCAGCAAAAATATGGCAATATCGCGAAATAAACGGGTTTTACTTGTATAGCGCTTTTCTACCTTCAAGGCAATCAAAGCGCTTTGACACTACTTCCACATTTACCCATTCACACACACATTCACACACTGATGGAGGGAGCTGCCATGCAAGGCGCCAACCAGCACCCATCAGGAGCAAGGGTGAAGTGCCTTGCTCAGGACACAACGAGCTTGGTACTAGGTGTGGGGTGGCGCAGTGGAAGAGTGGCCGTGCGCAACCCGAGGGTCCCTGGTTCATCCCCACCTAAATATCATGAAATGATCAAGTGTGACACATAGAATGGACCTGCTATCCCCGTTTAAATAAGAAAATCTAATTTCAGTAGGCCTTAAAAAGAAATAATTCAACTGAAAGAAGCTCAGGCTTTCTTGCAGCAGTGAATGTGTACCGTGCTGAAACTGTACCTTTTCCTATGCAAACTTCTCAGAACTCCTTCACTCAATTGAACTTTCACAGTATCATGTTAGACCCGCTCGACATCCATTGCTTTGGGTCCCCTAGAGGGGGGGGTTGCCCACATCTGAGGTCCTCTCCAAGGTTTCTCATAGTCAGCATTGTCACTGGCGTCCCACTGGATGTGAATTCTCCCTGCCCACTGGGTGTGAGTTTTCCTTGCCCTTTTGTGGGTTCTTCCGAGGATGTTGTAGTCGTAATGATTTGTACAGTCCTTTGAGACATTTGTGATTTGGGGCTATATAAATAAACATTGATTGATTGATTGAGTCAATCACACATTGTTACAAATTGAGAGGAACATCAACCTCAAACTGTCTCGTTTTCGTGAATTATTTATATCTATTCCCATTGAAGAAAAGGTTCAATACTGAAATAGAAAGTTAGTAAAGATGTGAGAATAAGAAGTAAACAAACCTGTTCTGTGTAACACAACTTGATGTTTCTTGAAAACAGCGTCCAGTAGTTGATGTTGTCGCTCATTCTCCTCTTTTGTTGGACAAAGCTCCTCCTCACACTTTGCTATCGTTCTTTCGCACATTTTCACACAACCACAACACTTTACACTCACATTTGATCTCTACTTAGCGATGTGTTGATAACGTCCGCGTCTCTTTGTTAGCAGCTAACAAGCTAAGCTAACTAGCACACGACGCGATAAAGTGCGCTCAGACTAATGTATCCGGATACAAACAATGACTAAGAATGTTTCATCTACTACACCACATATATGCGTACATATATGCACTAAATACAAATAGAGAAACAATGATGGCCACGTTTAGGCCTTCTCTGTCAAACGCCATTTTGCTTTTTACTCCTTCGTCTTCTTTGGATTTCCAGCAGACTAGTAGAGCATCTTAGGCCTCCACAGCTTCTTAACGGGACTTCTTCGTCCTGTCCTATGGTCCATACTACATTCTACACTACAGGAGGTCGCACTATCAACCTTTCAGTTAGTGATGGAAGGAAATGTGCCGATCGGCTTCCAGGCTTGTGTAGAGTAATTCTTCTTCTTTGGTTTAACGGCGGTGGAGAAGCAAAATTGCGATGCGCATTACCGCCACCTATTGATATGGAGTGTGGACGGAGCTAGAACCCTCCTATATATTCATTTGTTTAATCGTCTTTTAAAAAAATGTATACAATGTTTTGTATCCTACGAGTGCAATCCTAAAATATCTTCCACTACTAACCTAGCATTCTCTTTTGCTAACTTATTTCCCAGTATTTCCCTTTCTCTATTGTATTTCCTACAATGTATTAAAACTTTCTATCTGATGACAAGAGTCACACAGCCCTGTATTATGTTTCCTATCAATGTCAATCAACTATTTAGATATGTATGTCATAATCTCATTCTAGTTTTAATGTCTTCTTCCTTTCCTATTTTTATTCCTCCTCTCATTACATCTACTCTCTGCAGCGGTAAAGTCCTTTACTATTACTGCTACCGGTTGCCGAATATAAATGAAGCTAGTTCAGACGTGTGCAGCCAGCTAATAATTGATGTCCAAAATTGTGTCCACGTTTAATAATACTATTTAATATCATAAAGTCCGGGGGTTCAAATCCAGGCTCGGGATCTTTCTGTGTGGAGTTTGCATGTTCTCCCCGTGAATGCGTGGGTTCCCTCCGGGTACTCTGGCTTCCTCCCACTTCCAAAGACATGCACCTGGGGATAGGTTGATTGGCAACACTAAATTGGCCCTAGTGTGTGAATGTTGTCTGTCTATCTGTGTTGGCCCTGTGATAAGGTGGCGACTTGTCCAGGGTGTACCCCGCCTTCCGCCCGATTGTAGCTGAGATAGGCGCCAGCGCCCCCCGCGACTCCGAAAGGGAATAAGCGGTAGAAAATGGATGGATGGATCATAAAGTCCCATTTGTATAACACACTTTGTACAAAACGGAAAATACACGGGAGCAAACAAACACTAGCCTGGCACGGTCAAAAACTGTTGGCCTCCACTCAGCAACACCTGAGCAAGATCCCGACTCCTCCCTAAATAGCCAGGAACTAGGCCTTGGAGCCAACCCGTTTAGTGACGTCATCAATTTGACGGACAGAAAGTGTATTTGGCTCTAACACTCTGCTCTGGTCTTTGTAATACTACTTACCTTTTTTTTTTTCCTTATTCCAATGGTCCTGCCTGCATTTTTTTTCATTGTGTTCTATCCAAACTACCGCATTTCCTTGAATTGCCGCCGGGGCGCTAATTAATTTTAAATCAATCAATCAATCAATGTTTATTTATATAGCCCTAAATCACAAATGTCTCAAAGGACTGCACAAGCCACTACAACAACGACATCCTCGGAAGAACCCACATAAAGGCAAGGAAAACTCACACCCAGTGGGACGCCAGTGACAATGATGACTATGAGAAACCTTGGAGAGGACCTCAAATGTGGGCATCCCCCCCCCCCCCCTCTAGGGGACCGATGGATGGACTAAAAATGCATGAGAATGTTTTATGTTTTGAACATTATTTTTAACACTTATTACAAGTGGAATTATTCATTACTTATCAAGCAATGTCAGCTCAGATTTATCCGAGAGCCAGATGCAGTCATCAAAAGAGCCACATCTGGCTCTAGATCCATAGGTTCCCTACCCCTGTGCTAGTGCCATTATCTTGATATAATGATATGCGCTCGGCATCATGATTTTTTTTCGTGCTTGAAGTAAAACATTATTACTTTAAAAAAAAAAGTAGTTTTATACTTGTGAGTGTTGACGACACAGCTTTGCAACAGTTGATATTCTAGTTTCAAGCATGTTTTACTCAATATAGGTCATAAAATTTCAGCAACAAGCTGTAATATCTTACTGAGATCATTTAGGACCAAAACCCTTAACACAAGTAAAACACTCTAACATAAAATCTGCTGAGTGAGAAGAATTCTCTTAGACAGAAAATAAGCAAATATCAACCTAATTTGAGATATTTGATCTTGCTCAGATTTCAGTTTTTGCAGTGCTCTTTGTAAAATTCATGACTTTAGTTTTCCCAACAAAGAATCTTAAACCCCAAGCTGTTCTCCAGTCTTGAAATTGATTTACCGCTGTTTGAATCTTTTCTCTATGATTGATATTTCTACCTCTCTTCCACATCACTCCATCATCACAAACAGTGCCACCTCCACTAACTCTTCCACTTCACTAATGTCAGGCTTGGAGTTGTGGGGCGGTTTAGCTCGGTTGGTAGAGCGGCCGTGACAGCAACTTGAGGGTTGCAGGTTCGATTCCTGCATCCGCCATCCTAGTCACTACCGTTGTGTCCTTGGGCAAGACACTTTACCCACCTGCTCCCAATGCCACCCACACTGGTTTGAATGTAACTTAGATATTGGGTTTCACTATGAAAGTGCTTTGAGTCACTAGAGAAAAAGCGCTATATAAGTATAATTCACTTCACAAAGGATTGAACTCAGATTGCAGAGTAGATACTTTGTTAGGCTTTTATTTTGACGGCTCTTTCACCTCCAGAGTCAGAGTAATACAATATCTACAAATAACAAAAACTGTCGGCGAAAAAGGTTCGAAAAAAAAATAATCAACAACCGAGAACCACTCCTAAAAGGAGGAAAACACAAAAACAAAGACGAACTATAATTTGCGCCGTATCTGCTATAAAACTTATGAACATAAAACGCTCCAACAGGAGGAAGAAAACAATGACTATGAACTTGTCATAACTTGGCTTGGACGTGGATTGTTTCTTCGATGCAGATGAGGATCAACACGAGCGAGGCGTGGATGTGAGTACATGGTTGTTTATTTAATAAACAAATAAACAACAAAAAGCGCTCACAATGGAGGAAGAAACTTGGCTAAACAGTACAAACGTGAAACAAAAACACTTGCTCGATTGGCATGAATGAACTATGAACAGAAACAGCACGATGGCATGAATATAATAAACTATGAACAAAACTAGCACAATGGCATAACTACAAAAAAAAACTTACACGGCATGGAACTATGGACAAGGACTTGGAGGAGGTACAGCATGGGTAGGGTGCGTGCGCATGTGAGTGTGTGAAGATCCCAGGACGAAGACAAGAAAAAGAGTGACTTAAATAGTTCTGATCATTAGTGAAAACAGGTGTGAGGCTGAGAACAGGGACGTGACAGGTGAAAACTAATGAGTTGGCATGGAAGCAAACAAAACCAGGAAGTGCAAAACGTGACTGAATGTCCTAAATCAAAAACATTACATGACAAAACATGATCAGGTGTGACAGAACTTAATCTTCATCTAATAATGGTTAACAAAAAAATCACTCAAAAATTTGAGGAAAGAAAGAATCGCAGGAACAACTAATAACTCGTCGGGACCCAGGATGGACCGCTCGCCTGTATCGGTTGGGGACATCTCTACGCTGCTGATCCGCTTGAGATGGTTTCCTGTGGACGGGACTCTCGCTGCTGTCTTGGATCCGCTTGAACTGAACTCTCGCGGCTGTGTTGGAGCCACTATGGATTGAACTTTCACAGTATCATGTTAGACCCGCTCGACATCCATTGCTTTCGGTCCCCTAGAGAGGGGGGGTTGCCCACATCTGAGGTCCTCTCCAAGGTTTCTCATAGTCAGCATTGTCACTGGCGTCCCACTGGATGTGAATTCTCCCTGCCCACTGGGTGTGAGTTTTCCTTGCCCTTTTGTGGGTTCTTCCGAGGATGTTGTAGTCGTAATGATTTGTGCAGTCCTTTGAGACATTTGTGATTTGGGGCTATATAAATAAACATTGATTGATTGACATTGAACTCACCACTTCAGTTAAAAAAACTAAATAACAAAAATTGTTACCCCTGTGTGGCATCGTGATGCCGGGTTCGATTCCCCCGAGGATGCGTCAAGTGAACACAGCAAAGGTAAGATATAAACAATTTATCTAACGAAAAGGATCTATGAAACAAAACACTGGTGCTAATAAAAGGCAAACCAAAGACGCTAGCATAAAACCTAGGATATACAACAATGAGAAATAAACTGGCACGTAGGCCCTTAAAAGAGTAAAATAAAACATATAGCATGAGAGCTGGAATGAACAAATGGCTTAGCGTGCAAAGCTAGCGAGAATATACATACTTGACAGAGTGCAGGCGTAACTTGTTGCGGGAAAGCAAATCATGAACCCAGAAAGAATAACGAAAAGAGACGGGCTTGAATAGGGAAGTAATCAAAAGTGACAGGTGTGCAGAAACCGTGATAAGCAGGTGGGATCAATGAGCAACCATGGTGACTGACTAAACAGGAAGTAAGAGTGTAGAACGACGGAGTGATACAACAACTGGAAGTATCAACAATAATATGTGGTGATCCAAGTAGCGGATGGCAACAAAAATCACTCTACTGAGGAGGAGAAAAGTCAAACTCAAAATAGCAGCGTGGGATTTCAGGATCCAGGAATATAAGCGTGGGACGAGGCAAGGCATGGACATGGACATGGAAGCGAGACAGGCACGAAAGCTTGAGACAATCTGGCACAGAATAAGGGGAGGTGTGGGCTTATATGACACATAAGAGTAATGGGAAACAGGTGGAAACAATCAGGGGTCAAGGATGACGTTAGACTGATGACACAAACGGAAGGGCAAGAGATCTGAAACAAGAGGAGTTATTTTTCAAAATCCATCCATCCATCCATTTTCTACGGCTTATTCACTTTAGGGGTCACGGGGGGCGCTGGCGCCTATCTCAGCTACAATCGGGCGGAAGGCTGGGTACACCCTGGACAAGTCGCCACCTCATCACAGGGCCAACACAGATAGACAGACAACATTCACACACTAGGGCCAATTTTAGTGTTTCCAATCAACCTATCCCCAGGTGCATGTCTTTGGAGGTGGGAGGAAGCCGGAGTAGAACCCACGCATTCACGGGGAGAACATGCAAACTCCACACAGAAAGATCCCGAGACGGGGATTGAACCCAGGACTGCAGGACCTTTGTATTGTGAGGCAGACGCACTAACCCCTCTGCCACCGTGAAGCCCAAGCTTGAGACAATCTGGCACAAAATAATGGGAGGTGTGGGCTTATACGACACATAAGAGTAATGGGAAACAGGTGGAAAAAAATCAGGGGTCAAGGATGACGTCAGACTGATGACAAAAAAGGAAGGGCAAGAGATCTGAAACAAGAGGAGTTACTTTTCAAAATAAAACATGGAATTCACAAGACAAAAAGAAACCCCGACAAGACATCCCTCACCGCAGTGTGACAACTAAATACTTAATTCATCATTATTGAAAACAGTGCTGGACTTATTATACTGACTTTGGAGGGCAAGAAGGAGACTTTTGCAGGGCGATCTCGGAGCCTTTTGTTGGTCTGCAGAACAGGGAATCCCGGAAACTCGGGATCAAAGTCTGATGTTCTTATGACGGAACTACATGTAAAAAAACATAAAAATGAAGCAAAATGCTTCTGGCAAAATTCTGCTTGCATATTTGACCCCGTTCTTGGAAATACTGGTAGATTTGATTGACATGTGTTGCTTTCTTGGCACAGAGCCAGTTCAAAGCATTGTTCTCAAATCTTTAGCAGGGTTAAGGTCGAGTCTGTAGAACGGACATTCCAGAAACCTGCCTGGAACCCTTTGAAAAAAATTTTTTTTACGTGTGTTTAAAGGCCTACTGAAATGAGATTGTCTTATTTAAACGGGGATAGCAGGTCCATTCAATGTGTCATACTTGATCATTTCGCCATATTGCCATATTTTTGCTGAAAGGATTTAGTAGAGAACATCCACGATAAAGTTCGCAACTTTTGGTAGCTAACAGAAAAGTTACAGATGATGACATCACCCATTGATGGCTCCTCATATATTCACATTATTTTTAATGGGCGCCTCCAACAAAAAGTGCTATTAGGACCGAGAAAACGACAATTTCCCCATTAATTTGAGCGAGGATGAAAGATTTGTGTTTGTGGATATTGATAGCGACGGACTAGAAAAAAAAAAAACGCGATTGCATTGGGACGGATTCAGATGTTTTTAGACACATTTACTAGGATAATTCTGGGAAATCCCTTATCTTTCTATTGTGTTGCTAGTGTTTTAGTGAGTTTAATATTACCTGATAGTCCTTGCATCTCCTGGTACTCCAGCACCTCCAAAACTTTCAAATCTAGACTCCAAACATCCCAGAACAAGCTAGTCCGGTTACTTTTAGACCTCCACCCCAGATCACACGTCAATCCAACCCACTTCTCCAAAGTGGGCTGGCTCAGGGTGGAGGACAGAGTCAAACAACTTGCACTGAGCCTAGTCTATAAAATCCGCTACACCTCCCTGATACCGACGTAAATGACCGCCATAACCCCAACACCAGGGGGAGCTCCACAAACCACGTTAAACCCAGATTTCGATCTAACAAAGGTCTTAACTCATTCTCTTTCTATGCCACATCAATGTGGAATGCACTCCCAACAGGTATAAAAGTAAGTGCATCTCTATCCTCCTTCAAAACCGCTCTAAAACAACACCTCCAGGCAACTTCAACACTTTACTAATACCCTCCTCCATTCACATCCCATCTCCCCGGATTATAAACAACTCAAATGTACTTCTAATGTATATACTTGTTCTTATGCTATCTGAACTCACTATGTTCTCTGCTGGCTGTACATATCCTACTAAATAAGACCTACACTGTTTCAATGTCCACATTTCTCTGTTGATGCAATTGTTGATGACTGAAGTACTGATATCAACCAAAGCTCCTCATCCCACCCCCCGGATTGTAAATAATTTAAATAATTCAATTTACATACTATGATGATTAACTTGTGTGATGACTGTATTATGCTGATAGTATATATTTGTACCATGAATTGATTAACGTGGACCCCGACTTAAACAAGTTGAAAAACTTATTGGGGCGTTACCATTTAGTGGTCAATTTGAGATAGGCATCCGTGACCCTAAAGGAAATAAGGGGCAGGAAATGGATGGATGGATGAATGAAGGTGGGGCTGAGTGTTTGCTACAGGTGAACACACCTGCCCTCACTGATTCGGCCCAAATATGGTTGTCAAAAGCTGGGTGTTGGGACATTTCAAAGTTGTGATCTCCAAGCTGAAAAGTACGCTGTGAATATTTTTGCACTTGTGGGGCGGTTTAGCTCGGTTGGTAGAGTGGCCGTGCCAGCAACTTGAGGGTTGCAGGTTTGATTCCCGCTTCTGACAACCTAGTCACTGCCGTTGTGTCCTTGGGCAAGACACTTTACCCACCTGCTCCCAGTGCCACCCACACTGGTTTACATGTAAATTAGATATTGGGTTTCACTATGTAAAGCGCTTTGAGTCACTTGAGAAAAAGCGCTATATAAATATAATCCACTTCACTTCAATTGTACGGAATATGTACTGAACTGTGCAATCTACTAATAAAAGTATCAATCAATCAAAGTCCGAAGGGTGTCTCCACGGGTGTCTTGACGCCAGTGTCTGATGGAAGTTAACGGCAGCTGTACGGACGGCACAAGCTCAGCTGATCTCCGGTAAGTGGCGACTTTTTACCACAATTTCCTCACCGAAAACTGCTGGTTGACTAGTGGTCGGGATCCATGTTCGCTTAACCGTTCTGATCCATAGTAAAGTTTCACCTTTGGGAATTTTAAACAAGGAATCACCGTGTGTTTGTGTGGCTAAAGGCTAAAGCTTCCCACCTCCATCTTTCTACTTTGACTTCTCCATTATTAATTGAACAAATTGCAACAGATTCAGCAACACAGATGTCCAAAATACTGTGTAATTATGCGGTTAAAGCAGACGACTTTTAGCTGTGTGTGTGTGCAGCGCTCATATTCATAACAGTCTGTGACGTCACGCGTACACGTCATCATTCCGCGACGTTTTCAACAGGACACTTCGCGGGAAATTCAAAATTGCAATTTAGTAAACTAAAAAGGCCGTATTGGCATGTGTTGCAATGTTAATATTTCATCATTGATATATAAACTATCAGACTGCGTGGTGGCTAGTAGTGGCTTTCAGTAGGCCTTTAATATTGTTGCCTTGTTGGAAAACCTACTTGTGTACAAAGATCAGCCATTTCACTGTTGATTGGAGGTGAAGCTAAGTCTCATCTGACATTTCTGTCCCCACATCTGTGGTCCCCTCCAAGGTTTCTCATTGTCATCCCATTGGGTTGAGTTTTTTTCTTGCCCTGATGTGGGATCCGAGCAGAGGATGTCGTTGCGGCTTGTGCAGCCCTTTGAGACACTTCTGATTAAGGGCTATATAAATACACTTTGATTGATAATATGCACATTACAACCAAACAGCTGGTGCGCAATAAAAACAATATTTACAGTATTAACACGTTTTTGGGCGCAACAAAACACTATGAATGTACACTACTGCCATCTAGCGTATTGGAGTTGCAACTGTAAATAAACTTGTACATGACAATATGATAGTAGAACAAGATGTAACCAAAGGGCATCATCTATCACACTGGTGTCAAACTCTGGCCCGCGGGCCAAATTTGGCCCTCCCTGTAATTTCATTTGGCCCTTGAGGCAATGTCAAATTAACATTCGAGCTGGCCCGCCGGTGTTATACAGCGGCAATTTCGCTGTAACACCGCATTCCCTGCTAATACTCATACTTCTCCCAATTTTCCCAGGAGACTCCCGAAGTTCAGTGCCCCTCCCGAAAATCTCCCGGGGAAAACCTTTCTCCCCAATTTCTCCCAATATTTGGGGCTTTAGCGTTCCCTGCAACCTGTGGTCACGTCTGCTTTTCCTCCATACAAACAGCGTGCCGGCCCAGTCACATAATATATGCGGCTTTAGCACACACACAAGTGAATGCAAGCATACTTGATCAACAGCCATACAGGTCACACTGAGGGTGGCCGTATTAACTGTTACAAATATGCGCCAAACCGTGAACCCACACCAAATAATAATGACAAACACATTTCAGGAGAACACCCGCACCGTAACGCAATGGAACAAATACCCAGAACCCCTTGCAGCACAACTCTTCCGGGACGCTACAATATCCACCCCCCCGCTACCACCAAACCCCAAAGGTCCCTCTTAAAAGGTCCATTTGTTCAACCTTGGCTTTGTTCAGTTAAAAATTTTGGCCCACTCTGTTTTCGAGTTCGACACCCCTCTTCTATCACAACAGGCTCATTTTTAAATGTTGCAATTAAAATTGAGACAGAATTATCACCAACAATATTATTAACACACACAAAAAGGACCAAAAAGTCGATATCTATTGAGGACTGGTATCGATTTCGAGGTACTGGAATTCGTGCCGTGTCGGTTGAAATGTGAACGGTACCAAACCCTACCAGCAAGTGTTTTTGTACTGGAAACTAATTTACAAACACAACATCATCACACATAATACTCCACTAGGGAATTGTTGTGATATTAAAATGAGAAAGAAATACATTTTTGTACAGCAATGGTTTGAAAAAGGCATTTGGTGTCACGTGTGGGTCGCATTTTAATGCGGGATCGTTCCTCCAACACAAACATAGACACTCCGGACAACAACGTAAAGGTAAGAATGATTTAATAACAAGAACACTAGTACAAAAACAGATGAAAAGAAACGCGTGGCGAGAGCACAGAAGCTAATCTAGTAAATACCAACGAAACAGTTGCATACCGCAAACAAGGGACCAAGACCGACTGACGGGACAAGGCAGGCTTAAATAGGAAAGTAATTAACAAAAACAGGTGTGCATCTGGAACCCGCAGCAGGTGAAATTAATACGTTACCATGGTGACCAAACTAACTCACAAGGTACACAAACAACAAAGGGAGTCCAAACTAACAGAAAATAACCGAACTAAACATGATCCAGACTACGGATCATGACATTTGGTCGCTGATGCACTCATTGAGTGATACAAGTATTTTATTATTTGAAGATTTCATTGTTAAGTACGACCTGCAAATAGATAAAAAATATTTAAAATAAATTATAAAGGCTTTCGTTCAAAATATTCTAAATGCAGCAAATCTTTTTCATAACTGTTTTATAAACTTTCGGGGGTTTTGGTGGATGAACACAATATTATACTACAGATTTTAAACTCAATTCTTTACAATTTTTTCTTTGCTGTATTTTCTCTGGAACAAAACAAACAAAAAATACAAATAATTTGAACGTGTCTTTTCTTCAATAGGTAAAGGAGTTAATTTTAGAAAAAAACAAAACAGAATTAACCACGCAAAATAATTTTTAGGATGTTGTTTTGCAATTGAAGACAACATTTGCTTGTTCTGTGATAGGGAAACAAAATAAACTGTTTATTTTATGAATGTATGCAAAGTAAATCTCTGTGGGATGACGTACAATATTGGCCTTTGCCTGTCACTCCAAACTTTGATTTATATTGTTATTGTTTCTGGGATGTTAAAAAAAAGAGTTTAAAACCCAATAATGGGATGTTTTGATTTAATGTAAGTTTGTAAAAATAAAAAACATCTTTCCACAAACAATTCAGCCATTTTCTCTCACTTTTATATTGCATAAAGGTCTGGGGACATACATGTACAATAATCACAACACAATCATCATATTACAAAAGAGAGTAATACAGATAATTAATAACATGAATAATAATAAATTCACACATTTTAAAGTTGTATAAAAGACAAACTGTTCCAATGATGGATAAAGTAAATAATATGTTTCAGATGTGAACCAGTACATATGTATATCATATAAAGGTGCTAATCTATGGAATCATTAACAATTAAAAATAAAAATATGTAATACTTCAATATTTCAAACTACCTAATGTATAAATGTAGAAGCATATTAAAAAGATTGTGACACAAACAACAATGTCACACATGTTATATGTGCTGATGTTACAAAGTCCAAATTAGAGCCAATTAAATGTTTATTGAATGTAAAATATTTTGTGTATTTTTTACTCTCACCTTTTCAGTCAAATTGTTCTGTTCAATGTTTAATAGAAGTACACAATGTTGCATATTAATACTTGTACTTGACTGTAAAAAAGCACTAACATGAACCATCTAACTTATAAATGTAGAAGCCTGTTAAAAGGAATGTTACACAAACAACAATGTCACACATGTTTTATGTGCTGATGTTGTTAGAAAGTCAACATTCAAATCATGCAGTTTCATTTGCTGCTGCTGTTCTCACCAGCACACTTGTGTTTCCTACACTGGTACTTATAAGAGAATTTTTCACCACACACACTGCAACTCAACACTTTCTCTCCAGTGTGTGTTCTCATGTGTGCTACAAGGTTTGTTTTTTCACGAAAGCTTCTGTTGCAGATTGAACAGTAATGTGATTTTTCACCACTGTGCGTTCTCATGTGTCTTTTCAAACATTGACTTTCTGTAAAACTTTTGCCACAGATTGAACAGATGAAAGGTTTTTCCCCAGTATGCGTTCTCATGTGCACTTTCAAATTGTTACTTTCTACGAAACTTTTACCACAGATTATACAGATAAAAGGTTTTTCACCGGTGTGTATTCTCATGTGTGCTTTCAAATTGTGACTTTGTGCAAAACCTTTACTACAGATTGAACAGATAAAAGATTTTTCTCCACTGTGTATTCTTTTGTGTTTTTCCATACATGAACTTTGTGCAAAACCTTTACCACAAATTGAACAAGAAAAAGGTTTTTCTCCGGTGTGTACTCTCATGTGTACTCTCAAATTGCTACTTTCTGTACAACCTTTTCCACATATTGAACAGATATATGGTTTTTCTCCCGTGTGTGTTTTCATATGTACTTTCATGAACCGACTTTGTGTAAAACCTTTACCGCAGGTTGAGCAAGAAAAAGGTTTTTCACCGGTGTGTATTCTCATGTGGACTTTCAAACTGTCACTTTGTATAAAACCTTTACCACAGACTGAACAGGTAAAAGGCTTTTCTTCATTGTGTGTTGTCAAGTGTACTTTCAAAGACCGACTTTGTGTAAAACCTTTACCGCAGGTTAAGCAAGAAAAAGGTTTTTCACCTGTGTGTATTCTCATGTGGATTTTCAAATTGTCACTTTGGATAAAACCTTTACCACAGACTGAACAGACAAAAGGTCTTTCTCCAGTGTGCGTTCTCATATGTACTTTCAAATTTTGACCAAGTAGAAAACCTTTACCACACTCTGAGCAGATAAAGGGTTTTTCTCCGGTGTGTGTTCTCATGTGTCTTTTCAGATGACTACTGTTTTTAAAGGTTTTGTCACAGTGAGAACATTTAAATTGAGTGTTGTCAGTGTGACATGTCTTATCATCTTTAAAGTTGATATCATGAGTGTCAGGAGAGTGTGAGGTTGTGTCCTCACTATCTGATAGTGGAGCTAAGAGCTCGTCTGCTTGTGATCCTCCACAGTGGTCTTCATCAGCTTCTGTTGTCATGTGTTGTGTTGAGCTGCTGCTTGGAGGCTCCCCCCCTCCCCTCTCCTCACTTTCACTTTCACTTTCATCATCTTCACTCTTCACAATGACACTAATCACTGGAAAATCCTCCAGTCCTTCAATATGATCTCCCTCCTGACTGATGCTGTGTTCCTCCTCTTCTTCTTTAAAATGGAAGGTCTGTGGCTCCTCCTCTTGTTTTTTTAAGTGGGGGGTCAGTGGTTCCTCCCTGTTCCTTTTAAATTTGGGGGTCAGTGGATCCTTCACATTCTTGTTAAAGTTTGGGGTCTCTGGCACCTCCTCTCCGCCTTTAAAATTGGGGGTGAGTGCCTTGTCGTCTTCTTTAAAGTAAGGGGGTAGTGACTCCTCCTCCACCATCCTGAAGCTCCAGTCTTGTTGCTGAGAGAGAAGATGTTCTTCAGACATCTGCAGGACACATGACAATTTCTTTTATTATAAATAAACAGGACACCTCTTTTCCTAATGGGTTTGTTTCAACTCTGAAATGGTACGCAGGAAAATGGCTAAGCCCACACAAACCCTCATGGTAGCACAATATATTCTTCTATCCTTCCTGGGTGCACCCACTCAAACAAACACACACACACACATTAACATGCCTAACATAATACTCTCTCCATTTTTTTCAAAGTTCCAACAATGAAGAGGTGTTGTATAGTTCACATACACGCTCCTGTTAAATGAAATATATTAGATGTATAGAGATGACAGGCACATTTTTCATAGATATTCAAAACAGACATCTGACAAATCAGACTGTTAGTATTAGACTGTAAAATACATGATCATTTTTAAATGGATTGATCGGTCAAATCATATTGTCAGTGAACTACTGATCACACCGGAAGCCGGGGGCGTGGCTTTGAGGTCAAATCATTTTGATTGATGGGATTTTGAATATTTGACAGAGAGTGGAACGGCCTACCAGAGAGCCTCAGGACTGCAGAGACCATTGATATTTTTTTAAAAGGGCTAAGGACACACCTTTTTAATCACGCTTTTTACTGATCACGTTTAACTCCTGTTCCTTTATTATTCATTGTGTTGTTTTCTATCTTAATATTTAATAGTACTTCAATTATTGGCTCAATGTTAAGCTTTTATTAACTTTTTAATGTACAAACCCCGTTTCCATATGAGTTGGGAAATTGTGTTGGATGTAAATATAAACGGAATACAATGATTTCCTCCGGAACAAAGAGGAAAATAACCATCCGGATTGTTATAGGCGCAAAGTTGAAAAGCCAGCATCTGTGATGGTATGGGGTTGTATTAGTGGCCAAGGCATGGGTAATTTACACATCTGTGAAGGCACCATTAATGCTGAAAGGATCATACAGGTTTTGGAGCAACATATGTTGTCATCCAAGTAACGTTATCATGGACGTCCCTGCTTATTTCAGCAAAACAATGCCGAGCCACGTGTTACAACAGCGTGGCTTCGTAGTAAAAGAGTATGGACAGTCCAGACATGTCCCCCATCAAAAATGTGTGCCGCATTATGAAGCGTAAAATACGACAACAAGACCCCGGACTGTTGAACAACTTAAGCTGTACATCAAGCATAAATGGTAAAGAATTCCACTATTAAACCTTCAACAAATAGTTTCCTCAGTTACCAAACTTTTATTGAGTGTTGTTAAAAGAAAATGTGATGTAACACAGTGGTGAACATGCCCTTTCCCAACTACTTTGGCACGTGTTGCAGCCATGAAATTCTAAGTTGATTATTATTTGCAAAAAAAAAATAAAGTTTATGAGTTTGAACATCAAATATCTTATCTTTGTAGCTCATTCAATTGCAAATGGGTTGAAAAGGATTTGAAAATCATTTTATTCTGTTTATATTTACATCTAATACAATTTCCCCACTCATATGGAAACAGGGTTTGTATTAGTTATATTTATACTACACGATTTGAGCTCCGGAAGTGCAGGTGTGGCTGCTGAAAGCCATTTCTGCGCAAATGTCACAAACTATACAGCTTACATTACGCCAAACAGCATAGACACAGGCCTCAAAACCTCTGGAACAAAGTAATTTGGAGTGATGGCTTTCTTCTGGTGACTCCACCATGAAGCCCATTTTTCTTCAAGTGCCTCCTTAATGGGCATCTTGAAACAGCCACACCACAATTATTCAGAGAGTCCTGTATTTCAGCTGAAGTTATTTGTGGATTTTTCTTTGCACCTCAAACAATTTTCCTGGCAGTTGGGGCTGAAATCTTTGCTGGTGTACCTGAATCCCTTGTTTTCCACTTCTTAAATCAGCGTTTGAATACTGCTGATTGGCATTCTCAATTCCTTGGAATTGAGAATGCCCAGGACTACACGGCAGGACTTGGTCAATGACCTGAAAAGAGCTGGGACCACTGTTTCCATGGTCACTCTTGGTAATACACTAAGACGCCATGGTTTTGAAATCATGCATGGCACGGAAGGTTCCCCTGCTTAAACCAGCACATGTTAAGGCCCGTCTTAAGTTTGCCAATGATCAATTGGATGATCCAGTGGAGTCATGGGAGAAAGTTTTGTGGACAGATGAGACCAAAATTGACCTTTTTGGTCATAATTCCACTATGTGTGTTTGGAGGAAGAAGAATGATGCGTACCATCCCAAGAACACCATCCCTACTGTGAAGCATAGGGGTGGTAGCATCATGCTTTGGACGACTGAGACAGGACGACTGTACAGTATTAAAGAGAGGATGACTGCAGCCATGTATTATGAAATTTTGGCCAAAAAACTCCTTCCCTCAGTCAGATCATTGAAGATGAGTCGTGGCTGGATCTTCCAAGATGACAATGACCCAAAGCACACAGCCAGGAAAACCAAGAAGTGGCTTCGTAAGAACCATATCAAGGTTCCGGAGTGGCCTAGCCAGTCGCCAGACCTGAATCCAATTGAAAATCTTTGGAGGGAGCTAAAAGTCTGTGTTACTCCGCGACAGCCCAGAAACCTGACTGATGTAGAGAAGATCTGTGTGGAGAAGTGGGCCAAAATCCCTCCTGCAGTCTGTTTAAACCTTGTGAAGAACTATAGGAAACGTTTGACCTCTGTAATTGCAAACAAAGGCTACTCTACCAAATATTAATGTTGGTGTTCAAATACTTATTTTCAGCTTTATCACACCAAAAAATTGTTAAAAAATCATAGATTGTGATTTCTGGGTTTTTCTTTTTAGGTTATCTCTCATACAGTGGACATGCACCTACCGTGAAAATTTCAGACCCCTCCATGATTTTTAAGTGGGAGAACTTGCAAAATAGCAGGGTGTTCAAATACTTATTTTCTTCACTGTACATATATATATATATATATATATATAATGTTGTGAGAAAAATTATTCAACCCCCACACAATTTTGGTGTTTTAGCAAGTTGGACATTTATTCCGTATTTTGTTTATAGTCATATCAAATAAAGATGTGTCAAATAGACAAATGCAACTTAAATTGTAACACTGTATTTTACAAATTATAAAAAAAGGACATTTTTCTTAATATCTCATTGACAAAATGATTCAACCGCCTAGTTACATGCATCTTTAGTACTTAGTGGAACAGCCTTTGGCAGTAATGACATCCTTCAAAGGTGATACATAAGCGGACACAAGCTTCTTGCAAGCATCTACAGGTATTTTAGCCCATTCCTCTTGGGCAAAGGCCTCCAGTTCATTCATATTCTTGGGCTTGCGTGCTGCAACTGCCTTCTTCAAGTCCCACCACAGCTTTTCTAGAGGATTTAGGTCTGGCGACTGTGAAGGCCACTCCAGAGTCTTCCAGCCCTTCTTCTGCAACCACTCTGATGTTGATTTGGAGGTATGCTTGGGATCCTTGTCCTATTGGAAGGTCCAACGTCTCCCAAGCCTCAGCTTCCTCACTGACTTCATGACATTTGCAGCTAATATGTCCTGCTAGAAAATAGAATTCATAATGTCTTGAACGCGCTGGAGATTCCCGGTTCCTGAGGCAGAGAAACAGCCCCAGAGCATGAATGACACCCCACCATGCTTAACAGTAGGCAAGGTGTTCTTCTCTCTGTAAGCTTCATTTTTTTCCTCCAGACATGACGTTGATTCATAGGCCCAAAGAGTTCCACTTTTGTCTCATCACTCCATAGAACAGTTTCCCAAAAACCTTTGGGGTTTGTCCAGATGATTTTTGGCATACTGGAGTCTATTTTCTTTACCTGGTAGCCAGAAGTGGGGTGCTCCTGGGAGTTCTGGCATGGAAGCCTTCATCTCGTAGTGCGCGCCTTATTGTCTGGGACGAAACCTGCGTTCCCCCCTCTGCAATGTCCTGTTGTAGTTCCTCAGCTGTTACCCGGGGGTTTTTCACCACTGTACGCACACAGCATCCTCTTTCTACCACGTCCAGGTAGTGTTTCCACTGTGCCTTTAGCTTTAAACTTGCGAATTATGCTCCCAACTGTGTCTCTTGGAATGTGTAATGTCTTTGCTATTTTCTTATATCCATATCCTTTCTTATGAAGAGAAATTACTTCCTCTCTTGACTTCTTTGACCACTCCCTGTACTTCACCATGTTGCAAATACACCATTGACCATCTACAAGAAGCTGAGCGTCACAGTCTTTTTCAAACAGTTTAATTGTTGCTCGTTATAGTTCTAATCACATCTACAGGTGTTTTCAACACCTGACTGAAAATACCTTATTCAAATTCTGTTCTTCAGAGTTATGATCTTCAAGGGGTTGAATAATTTTGTCAATGAGATATTAAGAGAAACTACACTGTTTGGTATGTTACAAAATATAATGTAATTCAAGTATCATTTGTCTATTTAATGCATCTTTATTTGATATGACTATAAACAAAATACGGAATAAATGTCCAACTTGCTAAAACACCAAAATTGTGTGGGGGTTGAATAATTTTGATCACAACTGTGGAATCATCATACTGCTGCGATTATATGCATCAAGTGTTAATTCAAGGCTAAGGCCAAATATCCAGATACATATTGTGTATCGTTATATGGCCTAAAAAGATCGAGATATTAATAAAAGGCCATATCGCCTAGCTCTAACACACACATACATACATATACAGTACATATACAGTGGGGCAAAAAAGTATTTAGTCAGCCATCGATTGTGCAAGTTCTCCCACTTAAAATGATGACGGAGGTATGTAATTTTCATCATAGGTACACTTCAACTGTGAGAGACAGAATGTAAAATAAAAAGTGCAGGAATTCACACTGTAGGAATTCACACTGTAGGAATTTTAAAGAATGTATTTGTAAATTATGGTGGAAAATGAGTATTTGGTCAATAATAACAATTAAACTCAATACTTTGTAATATAACCTTTGTTGGCAATAACAGAGGTCAAACGATCACTATAGATCTTTACCAGGTTTGCACACACAATAGCTGGTATTTTGTCCCATTCCTCTATGCAGATCTTTTCGAGAGCAGTGATGTTTTGGGGCTGTCGCTGAGCAACACAGACTTTCAACTCCCTCCACAGATTTTCTATGGGGTTGAGGTCTGGAGACTGGCTAGGCCAGTCCAGGACTTTCAAATGCTTCTTACGGAGCCACTTCTTCGTTGCCCGAGCTGTGTGTTTGGGATCATTGTCATGCTGGAAGACCCAGCCACGTTTCATCTTCAAAGCTCTCACTGATGGAAGGAGGTTTTGGCTCAAAATCTCACGATACATGGCCCCATTCATTCTTTCCTTAACACAGATCAATCGTCCTGTCCCCTTAGCAGAAAAACAGCCCCAAAGCATGATGTTTCCACCCCCATGCTTCATAGTAGGTATGGTGTTCTTGGGATGCAACTCAGTATTCTTCTTCCTCCAAACACGACGAGTTGAGTTTATACCAAAAAGTTCTATTTTGGTTTCATCCGACCACATGACATTCTCCCAATCCTCTGCTGTATCATCCATGTGCTCTCTGGCAAACTTCAGACGGGCCTGGACATGCACTGGCTTAAGCAGGGGGACACGTCTGGCACTGCAGGATTTAATTCCCTGTCGGCGTAGTGTGTTACTGATGGTAACCTTTGTTACTTTAGTCCCAGTTCTCTGCAGGTCATTCACCAGGTCCCCCAGTGTGGTTCTGGGATTTTTGTTTTGCTTTTGCTTTTGTTCTCATGATCATTTTGACCCCACAGGATGAGATCTTGCGTGGAACCCCAGATCGAGGGAGATTGTCAGTGGTCTTGTATGTCTTCCATTTTCTTATGATTGCTCCCAGTGTATTTTTTCCCACCAAGCTGCTTGCCTATTGTAGATTCACTCTTCTCAGTCTGGTGAAGGTCTACAATTATTTTCCTGGTGTCCTTCGGCAGCTCTTTGGTCTTGGCCATAGTGGAGTTTGGAGTCTGACTGTTTGAGGCTGTGGTGTCTTTTATACAGATAACGAGTTCAAACAGGTTTCATTAA
>NC_084638.1:24036474-24071474 GCF_033978795.1 Nerophis ophidion | reverse complement strand
CTGTAGGATGTTCCAAATAAGTGTTTGATGAGCATTCATCAACTTCATCATTATTTATTGCCACCTTTCCAAACTTCTTTGTTCTAAAGTTAATGATTATTTGCAAAAATAAAAAAATGTTTGTCAGTTTTAACATCAAATTTGTTGTCTTCGCAGCATATTCAACTGAATATGGGTTGAAAATGATTCGCAAATCATTGTATTCCGTTTATATTTACATGTAACACAATTTCCCAACTCATATGGAAACGGGATTTGTATATATATATATATATATATATATATATATATATATATATATATATATATATATATTTACTTATATATATATATATATTTACTTATGTATATATATATATATATATATATATATATACAGTGAATAAAGTAAGTATTTGAACACCCTGCTATTTTGCAAGTTCTCCCACTTAGAAATAAATCATGGAGGGGTCTGAAATGTTCACGGTAGGTGCATGTCCACTGTATGAGAGATAACCTAAAAAGAAAAAGCCAGAAATCACAATCAATGATTTTTTAACATTTGTGTGATAAAGATAAAAATAAGTATTTGAACACCAACATTAATATTTGGTAGAGTAGCCTTTGTTTGCAATTACAGAGGTCAAACGTTTCCTATAGTTCTTCACAAGGTTTGCACAGACTGCAGGAGGGATTTTGGCCCACTTCTCCACACAGATCTTCTCTACATCAGTCAGGTTTCTGGGCAGTCGCGGAGTAACACAGACTTTCGACTTTCAGCTCCCTCAAAAGATTTTCAATTGAATTTAGGTCTGGAGACTGGCTAGGCCACTCCGGAACCTTGATACAGTATGGTTCTTACGAAGCCACTTCTTGGTTTTCCTGGCTGTGTGCTTTGGGTCATTGTCATGTTGGAAGATTCAGCCACGACTCATCTTCAACGATCTGACTGAGAGAAGGAGGTTTTTGGCCAAAATCTCACAATACATGGCTGCAGTCATCCTCTCCTTAATACAGTACAGTCGTCCTGTCTCATGAGCAGAAAAGCACCCCCAAAGCATGATGCTACCACCCCCATGCTTCACAGTAGGGATGGTGTTCTTGGGATGGTACGCATCATTCTTCTTCCTCCAAACACGCATAGTGGAATTATGACCAAAAAGGTCAATTTTGGTCTCATCTGTCCACAAAACTTTCTCCCATGACTCCTCTGGATCATCCCATTGGTCATTGGCAAACTTAAGACGGGCTTTAACATGTGCTGGTTTAAGCACAGGAACCTTCCGTGCCATGCATGATTTCAAACCATGACGTCTTAGTGTATTACCAACAGTGACCATGGAAACAGTGGCCCCAGCTCTTTTCAGGTCATTTACCAAGTCTTGCCGAGTAGTCCTCGGCTAATTCCTCACTTTTCTTAGCATCATTGAGACCCCACGAGGTGATATCTTTCATGGGGCTCTACTGCGGTTGAGATTGACCGTCATGTTTAGCTTCTTCCATTTTCTATTGATTGCTCCAACAGTGGACCTTTTTTCATCAAGCTGCTTGGCAATTTCTCCAGAGCCCTTTACATCCTTGTGGAGTTGCACAATTTTGTTTTTGGTGTCTTTGGACAGCTTTTTGCTCTTAGCCATGCTGAATGTTTGGGTCTTACTGATTGTATGGGGTGGTCAGGTGTCTTTATGCAGCTAACGACCTCACACAGGTGCATCTGATTCAAGAGAATACAGTGGAGTGGGGGAGGACATTTAAAGGCGGACTAACAGGTCTTTGAGGGTCGGAATTCTAGCTGATAAGACAGGTGTTCAAATACTTATTTTCAGCTGCATCACACGAATAAATTGTTAAAAAAATCATAGATTGTGATTTCTGGATTTTTATTTTTAGGTTATCTCATACAGTGGACATGCACCTACGGTGAAAATTTCAGACCCCTCCATGATTTCTAAGTGGGAGAACTTGCAAAATAGCAGGGTGTTCAAATACTTGTTTTTTTGACTGTATGTGTGTGTGTGTGTGTGTATATGTATGTAGATATATACATGCATACATATACATATATATATATATATATATACTTATATATATATATATATATATATATATATATATATATATATATATATATGTTTTGGCAAAACAGGATGAACAAAAAGGGAGGAGGTGTTGTATTGTTTGTGATGTCCTCTCTCAAATGTCGGCTGATTGCTGACATGACAACTGCTATTGACAATCTGATGGAATGTGTAACTATTGAAATGAGTGTTGAAAGATCCAAAAATATATTAATTAATTGTATTTATAGAACTCATGGAACATGCATTCATCAATTTAGTAAGAAAATGTTTGAGTTATATGAAAGACAAAATGATAAGGTGATCTTGATTTGTGGTGACTTCAACATTGATTTGATGAAATTTAATGATCATATGAAAACCACTGATTTTGTTAATCTTATGTTTGGCTTGAGTTTCTTTCCACTAATTGTAAAACCTAGCAGAATAACAAAGGACAGCTTAACACTAATTGACAATATTCTTATAAATGTATTTGATGTGTAGAGAAAAAGTGGAGTCTTCGTGACTGATGTAAGTGATCACTTGCCGTTTTTTACATTGATCCAAATGAACAACGAACGAAACTTACAAACAAAAAGACAAATAAATAATTTTGTTAGAACGAAATCACCAGGAGCAGTTAAGGCATTCAAGGCTGATCTTTTAAATCAAGATTGGCAAAATGTTTTTGTGGAGGATACTAATGAAGCATACAATACATTCCTGGATATATTTCTGAAACTTTATGACCATCATTGTCCATTGAGAGAATATAAGCAAAATACTAAAACGAGGGAGAAACCATGGATAACAAAAGTTTTACTAAAAAGTCTGTAAAAAAAATTAAAAAAAGGCTTTACAATGATTTTATTAAGAATTGAACAAAGGAAAATGAGGACAAATATAAAAAGTATAAAAACAGATTGACATGTATCATGAGGCTGCAACAAAAAAAACTATTATGAACAATTGCTGAATAAACATAAAAATAATATCATTGAAACCTGGCATGTGCTTAATACTATGATTAAAAAAATCTAGCAAAAAGGATTTTACACCATATCTGGTAAAAGATGACAACACAATTATTGAAAATATAGAAGAAATAGCTGAGGAATTCAATAAGTTTTTTGGGAATGTTGGCCCAAATTTGGCAAAAAATATTAATTTTAATATGAAGGATGAGAAAAAGTTAAAGCCTGTATCTGACATAAAAAATTCAATGTTTCTTGGCGGAGTTTGTGAAAGTGATGTGTTAGAATTGGTCAGAAAGTTTAAAAATAAAAAAAACTGTCGATGGTAACAACATGGATATGTCACTTGTTAAAGAAGTGATGGATTGTGTCCTGAAGCCGTTTACTTCTAAATGCAATAAATCTTTATCAACTGGAACTTTTCCTGACAAAATGAAAATCGCAAAAGTTATTCCAATTTATAAAAATGGTGATGAACATATGGTCTCAAATTACAGACCTGTGTCCTTACTACCTCAATTTGCAAACATTTTTGATAAATTATTTGTATATGGACTTGATAAGTTCATTGACAAACATGAGCTATTGAATGACGATCAGTATGGCTTCAGGAGTAATCCATCTACATCTCTAGCAGTGATGGACTTTGTAGAAAACATAGCTACAGCAATAGAAAAAAAGCAACACACCGTTGGAGTAATTATGGACTTATGTAAAGCTTTTGACACAATCGATCATTCCTTACTTCCGCAAAAATTGGAAAACTATGGCATAAGAGGTGTTTCACAACAGTGGTTAAGTAGTTATTTAAGTAACAGATCTCAATATGTGGAAATTAAGACTAAATCACAGCCAAGAAGAGTAACTTGTGGGGCTCCACAAGGCTCGGTATTGGGACCTAAGTTATTTATACTTTACCTAAATGATATTTGTTCAGTATCTAGTAAATTAAAATGTATTATGTTTGCAGACGATACAAATGTGTATTGTTCAGGAGAAGACTTGTAGGAACTGTTGAGAATAATAGAGGTTGAGTTAATTCAGCTAAAAAAATTGTTCGATATTAATAAGTTATCATTCAATGATAAGAAAACTAAATTTATGGCGTTTAGTGGTGCAAGGACATATTGTGAAGCAAAATTGAAATTAAATCAAGTGGAAATTGATAGAGTATATGAAAGTAAATTCTTGGGAATAATTGATCATAAACTGTGTTGGAAACCGCATTTTTATATATATAAAGGGAAAAATATCCAAATCTATTGCTATTCTTTATAAAGTAAGACACATGCTGAATAAGAAATGCCAGCATATGTTGTATTATTCTTTCATTTTTCCATATTTAACGTATTGTGTTGAAATTTGGGGAAATGTTTATAAAACAAACATAGATCCAATAATAAAACTTCAAAAAAGGGTCATTAGAATAATACATAAAGTGTGCTATTTTGAACATAACAATCCATTATTTATAAGTTCAAATGTATTAAAATTTTCAGACATTGTGTTTTTAAAAACAATGGAAATTATGTTTGGAGTAAAGAACAACAGCCTTGCAGTTTGTATTCTTAGGCTATTTCATTTAAGAGGAGAACACTATAATTTACGGGGGATATTGATTTTTGAAATAGGTAAAGCGAGAAGGAATATAAAATACAAATGTATTACATTTTTAGGATTTAAATGGTGGAACAAGCTCAGTGATGAGCTGAAGACATGCACTTCTTTGTTAAGGTTTAAGAAAACCTTGAAAGGTGAAATAATTGAAAATGATAAAATATAGTAACAATTACTTTCATCCTATTGATTTTTTTTTTAACGTTGATGTTCCAGACAATCTTATTTTCAGTGAAGGTATAGGATAGCCAAATATAAGCTTTGGCTTCAGCCTATTCCTTTTTCGGTATTTCTTTTTCATTTGTGTGTAAATGTGTATGATTGTTTACGTATAACCTGTACTGTAAAACTGATCACACAAAATGGTTGATTGATTTGATTGATTATATGACCGAAATAAACTTATTTCATTCATATACACACACATGTATATAAATATATATATATATATATATATATACACATACATTATAAAATATATATACACACACATATATATATATATATATATATATATATATATATATATATATATATATATATATATATATATATATATATATATATATATATTGTGAATAATTGTGTCAAATGCTTTAGTTAGGTCCATAAACACTGCTGCTGCACATTTTTTACTATCTATTGCATTGGTTATTTCTTCTGTCATTTAAATAAAAGCCATCAAAGTTGAAATAGTTGAAATAGTAGCTCTGTCTCCATACTGGTTTTCAGAGATGTTTGTTTATAAACTCTCTAATCTGTTATTGAACAGTTTTTTCAATGATTGTAGAAAACTGTGGAAGCAAGAAACAGGTCTATACTTCGTAAATTGGTGTTCGTCCCCAGTCTTATAAATTGGTGCAACTTTAGCTATTTCCATTTTGTTTGGAAATTTGTCTGTTTGAGATGATAGGTTTTGACTATTCCCTCCCGTGTCATAATATTGAGGAACATTTAGTTGGGATTTCTATCTATGGTGTCAGTAGAAACTAAGTCTGGAATCCTTTCCTCCAATTACGGTCCAATATTTTCAAAGTAATTATTGAACCTTTCAACTACTTCATGTTATTATTATTTTTGTTTCTGTCTGAGAAGTATTGAGGGGAATCCCTCCTAGGGCCATTTTTAATAATGCTATTGACGATGCCCCATGTTGCTCTCATACTGTTTTAGTTTCTGTCTAAAAATTGCTGTAATATTAATTTATCCATGTTGTAATATGCTAGTTATTTGTTTTTTATACATTTTGTACTTATTTTCTGCTTCTGCAGTTCTTTGTGTTATACATTTTCTATATAATGTATTCTTATTACAAACATTTTTTAATCCTTCTGTCATCCATGGTTGATTGTTCTTGCTCTGCTTTCTAAGGAGTTGTTTCAATTGAAAATGTTTGTCATAAAGTATTATGAACGTGTTTAAGAAATATTCATATGCTTCATCAACATCATTTACATTGTACACATTGTCACAATTGTGTGCTTAGTCTTTGAAATTCATTTTTGTCTTAAATTTTCTTCTTGTAGTTTCCATCAAATATTGCGAAAACTGGGAAATGATCACTAACGCCAGTTATAAGTGGACCACTTGTAGTGTTATTATCAAAATCATTGGTAAAGATATGATCAATAAGGGTGGCAGTGTCCTGTGATTCTGCTAGGCTTTGTGATTTTAGGATATAAACTGATGCTGTACAAATGGACTTTTGCTTGTTAGGGTTCAATAAGTCAATATTAAAGTCACCACATATGAACATTTTTTTTTTCCTATTGCCCTTGTAATTTGCCTTGATCCTATCTTCAACTGTTTTTATACTTGTCTTAGGTGATCTCTATACACAACTAAATAATAAGTTTTTGCTTTTTTCTGACATATTTCAAGGGTTATACATTCTACCAAACCCAAAACCAGTGAAGTTTGCACGTTGTGTAAATCGTAAATAAAAACAGAATACAATGATTTGCAAATCCATTTCAACCTACATTCAATTAAATAGACTGCAAAGACAAGATATTTAACGTTCGAACTGGAAAACTTATTTTTTTGCAAATATTAGCTCATTTGGAATTTGATGCCTGCAACATCTTTCAAAAAAGCTAGCACAATGGGCAACAAAGACAGAGTTGGGGAATGCAAATCAAACACTTATTTGGAAAATCCCACAGGTGAACAGGCCAATTGGGAACAGGTGTGTGCCATAATTGGGTATAAAAGCAGCTTCCATGAAATGCTCAGTCATTCACAAACAAGGATGGGGTGAGGGTCACCACTTTGTCAACAAATGCCTGAGCAAATTCTTTAAGAAAAACATTTCTCAACAAGCTATTGCAAGGGATTTAGGGATTTCACCATCTACGGTCTGTAATATTATCAAAAGGATCAGAGAATCTGAAGAAATCACTGCACTTAAGCATTCAGGCTGAAAACCAACATTGAATGCCTGTGAACTTCGATCCCTCAAAAACCCACATCAGTGTGTAAAGGATATCACCAGATGGGCTCAGGAACACTTCGGAAAACCACTGTCAGTCTCTACAGTTCGTTGCTACATCTGTAAGTGCAAGTTAAAACTCTATTACGCAAAGTCGAAGCCATTTAACAACAACACCCAGAAACTGAGCCCGAGTTCATCTACAAACCCTGTTTCCATCTTAGTTGAGAAATTGTGTTACATGTAAATATAAACGCAATACAATGATTTGCAAATCCTTTTCAACCCATATTCAGTTGAATATGCTACAAAGACAACTTATTTGATGTTCAAACTGATAAACTCTTCTTTTTTTTTGCAAATAATCATTAACATTAGATTTTGATGCCAGCAACACGTGGCAAAGAAGTTGGAAAAGGTGGCAATAAATACTGATAAAGTTGAGGAATGCTCATCAAACACTTATTTGGAACATCCCACATGTGTGCATACTAATTGGTAACAGGTGGGTGCCATGTTGGGTATAAAAGCAGCTTCCGTGAAATGCTCAGTCATTCACAAACAAGGATTTGGGAAACGGTCACCACTTTGTGAACAAATGCGTGAGCAAATTGTCAAACAGTTTAAGAACAACATTTCTCAACGGGCTATTGCAAGAAATTTAGGAATTTCACCATCTACGGTCCGTAATATCATCAAAAGGTTCAGAGAATCTGGAGAAATCACTGCACGTAAGCGATGATATAACGGACCTTCGTTCCCTCAGGCGGTACTGCATCAAAAAGCGACATTAGTGTGTAAAGGATATCACTACATGGGATCAGGAACACTTCAGAAAACCACTGTCAGTCAATACAGTTGGTCACTACATCTGTAAGTGCAAGTTAAAACTCTACTATGCAAAGCCAAAGCCATTTATCAACGACACCCAGAAACGCCGCCGGCTTCGCTGGGCCCGAGCTCAGCTAAGACGGACTGATGCAAAGTGGAAAATTATTCTGTGGTCCGACGAGTCCACATTTCAAATTGATTTTGGAAACGGTGAACGTTGTGTCCTCCGGACCAAAGAGGAAAAGAACCATCAGGACTGTTCTAGGTGTAAAGTTGAAAAGCCAGCATCTGTGATGGTATGGGGGAGTATTAGTGCCCAAGGCATGGGTAACTTACACAAATGTGAAGGCACCATTAATGCGGAAATGTACATACAGGTTTTGGAGCTACATATGTTGTCATCCAAGCAACGTTATCATGGACGCCCCTGCTTATTTCAGCAAGACAATGCCAAGTCACTTGTTATAACAGCGTGGCTGCATAGTAAAAGAGTGCGGGTGCTAGACTGGCTTGCCTGTAGTCCAGACCTGTCTCTTATTGAAAATGTGTGGAGCATTATGAAGCCTAAAATACCACAACTGTTGAACAACAATCTGTACATAAAACAAGAATGGGAAAGAATTCCACCTGCAAAAATGTGTCTCCTTAGTTATTAAAGGATTATTGAGTGTTGTTAAAAGAAAAAGTGATGAAACACAGTGGTGAACATGCCCTTTCCCAACTACTTTGGCACGTGTTGCAGCCATGAAATTCTAAGTTAATTATTATTCACAAAAAAATTAAAGTTTATGAGTTTGAACATCAAATATCTTGTCTTAGTAGAGCATTCAACTGAATATGGGTTGAAGAGGATTTGCAAATCATTGTATTCCGTTTATATTTACATATAACACAATTTTTCAACTCATATGGAAACGGGGTTTGTAAGATGGACTGATGTAAAGTGAAAAAGTGTGATCTGACGGGTTAACATTTCATATTGTTTTTGGAAACTGGACGTTGTGTCCTGCGGACCAAAGAGGAAAAGAACCATCTGTATTGTTCTAAGCACTAAGTTCAAAAGCCAGCATCTGTGATGGTATGGGGGTGTATTAGTGCCCAAGGCATGGGTAACTTACACATCTGTGAAGGCACCATTAATGCGGAAATGTACATACAGGTTTTGGAGCTACATATTTTGCCATCCAACCAATGTTAACATGGACGCCCCTGCTTATTTCAGCAAGACAATGCCAAGTCACTTGTTATAACAGCGTGGCTTCATAGTAAAAGAGTGCGGGTGCTAGACTGGCTTGCCTGTAGTCCAGACCTGTCTCTTATTGAAAATGTGTGGAGCATTATGAAGCCTAAAATACCACAACGGAAACCCCGGACTGTTGAACAACAATCTGTACATAAAACAAGAATGGGAAAGAATTCCACCTGCAAAAATGTGTCTCCTTAGTTATTAAAGGATTATTGAGTGTTGTTAAAAGAAAAGGTGATGAAACACAGTGGTGAACATGCCCTTTCCCAACTACTTTGGCACGTGTTGCAGCCATGAATTTCTAAGTTAATTATTATTCACAAAAAAATTAAAGTTTATGAGTTTGAACATCAAATATCTTGTCTTTGTAGTGCATTCAACTGAATATGGGTTGAAAAGGATTTGCAAATCATTGTATTCCGTTTATATTTACATATAACACAATTTTCCAACTCATATGGAAACGGGGTTTGTAAGATGGACTGATGTAAAGTGAAAAAGTGTGATCTGACGGGTTAACATTTCATATTGTTTTTGGAAACTGGACGTTGCGTCCTGCGGACCAAAGAGGAAAAGAACCATCCGTATTGTTCTAAACACTAAGTTCAAAAGCCAGCATCTGTGATGGCATGGGGGTGTATTAGTGCCCAAGGCATGGGTAACTTACACATCTGTGAAGGCACCATTAATGCGGAAATGTACATACAGGTTTTGGAGCTACATATTTTGCCATCCAACCAATGTTAACATGGACGCCCCTGCTTATTTCAGCAAGACAATGCCAAGTCACTTGTTATAACAGCGTGGCTTCATAGTAAAAGAGTGCGGGTGCTAGACTGGCTTGCCTGTAGTCCAGACCTGTCTCTTATTGAAAATGTGTGGAGCATTATGAAGCCTAAAATACCACAACGGAAACCCCGGACTGTTGAACAACAATCTGTACATAAAACAAGAATGGGAAAGAATTCCACCTGCAAAAATGTGTCTCCTTAGTTATTAAAGGATTATTGAGTGTTGTTAAAAGAAAAGGTGATGAAACACAGTGGTGAACATGCCCTTTCCCAACTACTTTGGCACGTGTTGCAGCCATGAATTTCTAAGTTAATTATTATTCACAAAAAAATTAAAGTTTATGAGTTTGAACATCAAATATCTTGTCTTTGTAGTGCATTCAACTGAATATGGGTTGAAAAGGATTTGCAAATCATTGTATTCCGTTTATATTTACATATAACACAATTTTCCAACTCATATGGAAACGGGGTTTGTAAGATGGACTGATGTAAAGTGAAAAAGTGTGATCTGACGGGTTAACATTTCATATTGTTTTTGGAAACTGGACGTTGCGTCCTGCGGACCAAAGAGGAAAAGAACCATCCGTATTGTTCTAAACACTAAGTTCAAAAGCCAGCATCTGTGATGGCATGGGGGTGTATTAGTGCCCAAGGCATGGGTAACTTACACATCTGTGAAGGCACCATAAATGCAGAAATATACATACAGGTTTTGGAGCAACATATTTTGCCATCCAACCAACGTTACCATGGACGCCCCTGCTTATTTCAGCAAGACAATGCCAAGCCCTGTGTTCCAACAGCATGGCTTCATAGTAAAAGAGTGCGGGTATTCGAATGGCCTGCCTGTAGTCCAGAACTGTCTCTTATTGAAAATGAATGGCTCAATATGAACACTAAAATACCAAAACGGAAACCCCGGACTGTTGAAAACCTTAAACTGTACATCAGGCAAGAATGGGAAAGAATTCCGCTAGAAAAGCTTCAAAAATTGGTTTACCGAGTGTTGTTAAAAGGAAAGGCCATGTAACACATTGATAAAAATGCCCCAGTGCCAACTTTTTTGCAATGTGTTGCTGCTAATAAAAGCTTCGTTAATGATTTGCAAAAAAAAATATGTTTCTCAGTACCAACATAAAAAATCTTGTCTGTACACTCTATTCAATTGAATATAAGTTGAAAAGGATTTGCAAATCATTGTATTCTGTTTTTATTTACCATTTACAGAACGTGCCAACTTCACTGTTGAGATGGATTGAATGCCCTGCGAATAAAATGATATGTGGATGTTGTGCTTACTTGGACTGTGATGAAGCTGTGAGGACTCAGGTGGTTTGTTTTCAGTCTTCACCGAGACAACAGTCGGTGGAAACTTGGTGAGATCAGCCTCCTCCTGTCCGAGAAGACACTCTTCCTCCTGAGTGATCAAACATTCCTCCTCATCCTCTTGAATGTGGGGGGGCTGCCGGACATCTGTTGGGTAAATAAGTAATTAATATTAAGAGAAAATAGAAATAGTTTTTGACTGACACTGTTGACACACTGACATTATTTGTGCTCTTGTGTGTGTTGTGTTAAAAGTGTGTAGCTAAACAATCAGCAAAAACACGGGAAAAGTCTTCCTTTTCTCACAGCCACTAAAACTACTTCAAAAGTGATACAGTGAATTTTTGAGGGGGGCAATTTGAAAAATCTTTCTTAGAACTACCCAGCATCGATGGAAGCATTCTTAACTTATAATACAACCATGAAGTGCTTTGAAAGGCTGGTCAAAGGTCACATCACCTCTATCCTATCCCCCTTCACTCCACACACTGCACTTTGTATATCAAAGCGTTTCTGCGAGAATGCCATAACCTGTCCCTGGAACACCTGGGGGGAAAAATTAATACAATGGTCTGGATGCTGTTTGTGGATTTCATCTTGGCCTTTGATACCACAATCCCACAGTATCTGATCAACAAAATGGACCCACAAGTACTGAACACACCCCTGCAAAACTAAATACAGGACTTCTTAAAAATTTGTACGGGGTGGGAATAACAGATCAGACCATACTTGCCAACCTTGGGACCTTTGAATTTGGGGGAGGTTAGGAGGGTGGGCGGGGTTGTGAGGGGCAGGGTTTGGTGGTAGCGGGGGTGTATATTGTAGCGTCCCAGAAGATTTAGTGCTGCAAGGGATTCTGGATTTGTTTCCTTTGTGTTACGGTGTGGATGTTCTCCCGAAATGTGTTTGTCATTTTTGTTTGGTGTGGGTTCAGAGTGTGGCGCATATTTGTAACAGTGCTAAAGTTTTTTATACGGCCACCCTCAGTGTGACCTGTATGGCTGTTGATCAAGTATGCGTATATGTAAGCCAGATATATTAAGTGATTGTGCCGGCACGCTGTTTGAATGGAGGAAAAGCGGATGTCACAACACTTTGTAGAGGACGCTAAAGACAGTGTCTTTAAGGCACACCCCCAATATTGGTATCCGGGTAGAAATCAGGAGAATGGTTGCCCTGGGAGATTTTCGGGCGGTGCACTGAAATTCGGGAGCCTCTCGGAAAAATCGGGAGGGTTGGCAAGTATGGATCAGACACCATTATGCTTAACACAGGCTCTCCACAGGGCTGTGTTCTCAACCCCGGACTTTTTTACACCTTGACGACCCATGACTCTCCCGTCCAAAGGCAAAACCCAGTAACTCAACGTTGGTCAAAACTGAGCTGATAATACTTTTGGAGTTCTTAGGTGATATGCTTTACATTAGTGTATGAGATATTGTAATTTGTTCCGTAAGTAAGTTGTTACGCGCATGGCAGGACCTAGCAACTACCACATAACCGTGTAGATACAACAGAAAAACCTAGTATCTCAAGGGACCAATCGAAGCTTCTTTGTCAGTCGCCTTATTGTCTTTAATGAGACATTTGCACGAATGGGGGCCGACGGTCAACCTGATTATGTGATATTATGGCACGAGGGGATATTTGGAAGATTGGCCCAGGACGTTGCAAGCACCTTCGTTAAATGTATTTTTCTTGATTCTTCCCCATGCATGCTCCTTTTGGGCAGATAACTGTGGAGGTCAAAATAAAAACTGGACGCTGTACACGGCTCTTGCCCAATGTGCAAACGCAGAATGGGGCCCACCCGAGATTGTGATAAAATATCTGGAGAAAGGGCACACGTTCATGAGAGCGGATTCAATCGGCAAGAAAATGAAAGCTCAAGAAAACATCTATACGTTTGATGACTTTGTAGATCTTTGTAAGACAGCATGAAGATAGATTGGTTTTCCTTTGTTTTCTCAAAATCAGCAAGAAGTGAGTTAATAGGTTTTGCCTTTGGACGGGAGGACTGTGGTGCTAAGTACATCACAAACTACAACGACAAGGAAAAGCACTACAAAGAGGAGGTGGAAGTTTTTGTTGAGTGGCAGAAGCAGGGTTTCTACAGGCAAAAATAATGTATTTGAGCAATAGTTAATGCCATTTTTAATCCCACTTTTAAAAAATGCAACGCTCATGTCCGACCGCACATGATTGATTAAACATAGTTTAAAGCAGTTTCTTAAGCATAGAGCGCCAAAAAATATCTCTTTCCCAGCTGTGGTCTGTATGGGCCACAGCGGTACTCAGTTGTAATATACTTTTCCACCACTAGTGTCAGTATTGACAACATCAAACAAGAAGTTATACAGAAGTTTCTTAAGCGCAAACATTTCGACTAAAGTGGTGAAGCTGTTTTTTATGTGCACGTTAAATGTGTTGGGAAGTTTAGTTAAGAAACCTATTAAGTATTGGTTTATGTATTTTAGTAGAACACAATGGTATCCAGTATATACAAAACACAAAACTAGTGAAGTTGGCACGTAGTGTAAATCATAAATAAAAACAGAAAATAAAATAAAAATTGCAAATAATTTTTAACCTATATTCAATTGAATACACTGCAAAGACATGATATTTAATGTTTGAACAAAGAAATTTAGTTTTTTTGGCAAATAATCATTAACTTAAAATTTAATGGAAGCAACACATTGCAAAAAAGTTGGCACGGGGGTATTTTTATCACTGTGATACATGACCTTTCCTTTTAACAACACTCAGTAAACGTTTGGAAATGGAGACCAATTTTTAAAACTTTTCAGGTGGAATTATTTCCTATTCTTGCTTGATGTTCAGCTTAAGTTGTTCAACAGACCGAGGTTTCTGTTGTCATATTTTAGGCTGCATATTGCGCCACATATTTTCAATGGGAGACAGGTCTGGACTACAGGCAGGCCAGTCTAGTACCCACACAAGAACATTTTTTTTATTTTTAACGATATTTCAGCCCCACCATCTTTTCTTATCCCTCCATGATTCTAGTTCTAGTCAGTACAAATAATTTTTTGTTGTTGTGCAAATACTCTTAAAGGGGAACATTATCACCAGACCTAAGTAAGCGTCATTATATACCTTGATGTTGCAGAAAAAAGACCAAGTATTTTTTTAACCGATTTCCAAACTCTGAATGGGTGAATTTTGGCGAATTAAACGCCTTTCTGTTTATCGGTCTTGTAGCGATGACGTCAGAATGTGACGTCACCGAGGTAATACAGCCGCCATTTTCACATTACAAACACGGGGTCTTGGCTCTGTTATTTTCCGTTTTTCCGACTATTTTTTGGAACCTTGGATACATCATGCCTCGTTAGTGTGTTGTCGGAGGGTGTAACAACACTAACAGGGAGGGATTCAAGTTGCACCACTGGCAAGAAATCTGCCGCCAGACCCATTGAATGTGCCCAAGTGTCTGCACATTTTACCGGCGGTGCTAAGACAGACATGGCACAGAGATGTATGGATAACCTGCAGATGCATTTGCAACGATAAAGTCAACAAAATCACAAAGGTGAGTTTTGTTGATGTTATTGACTTATGTGCTAATCAGACATATTTGGTCGCGGCGTGACTGCCAGCTAATCGATGCTAGCATGCTACGCTAATCGATGCTAACATGCTATTTACACTAGCTGTATGTACATTTGAAACTAGATACCCACATTCAATGCGAAACAAACACCAATCGACGGATTTAAGTTGCTCCAGTGTCACAAGATGCGAAAGTCCTGATCGTTTGGTCCGCACATTTTACCGGCGATGCTAATAAGGCAGCCATGCTATGGGCCACTTCATTAGGTACACCCATGCTACGACCGAATAGCGTCAATAGCTATTCGCTCAATAGCTTCAGTTTCTTCTTCAATTTCGTTTTCGCTATCTGCCTCCATACTCCAACCATCTGTTTCAATACATGCGTAATCTGTTGAATCGCTTAAACCGCTGAAATCAGAGTCTGAATCCGAGCTAATGTCGCTATATCTTGCTGTGCTAGTCGCCATTGTTTGTTTACATTGGCAGCACTGTATGACGTCACAGGGAAATGGACAGTCGAATCGCAAATAGCGAAAATCAAGCACTTTAAAGCTTTTTTTTTTTAGGGATATTCCGGGAGATGTAAAATTTTGAAAAAAACTTTGAAAAAATAAAACAAGCCACTGGGAAATGATTTTTATTGTTTTTAACCTTTTTGAAATTGTGATAATGTTACCCTTTAAAGGCCCACTGTGTAATATTTTAAAGTATTATGTTGCCAGCAATGAAAGAAAAAAGTGGTTTGAATCAGGACCTTATATGTTTAATTCAAATAAAGGTTTGAATGTCTACAATTTGACTTTGGACAATGAAAATGTATGGTACACATGGTATATGGACATTAGGATTATGGATAATGTGTGTTTTTTTAAGTTATATCGTACATTTTAGTACATTATTGATATTTTGGTTAAACTTCTTTGGAGGATGACTAATAATGAGTTTGATTTTTATATTTCTGATGAGGAAGAAAGCAGTATAGCTGGGCAAGAAGATATTCAAGACAGGATAAGCTGTAAGGAACTAAATTTGAGTTATTTAGAAATGAATGATGATAAAGTAGGAGAATTTTGTAATGACATTGATCCAGAAATTAATTTAAGTGGATTACATAACATAAATGTTTCATATTACTCAGAGGATAGATTTAAACATTTGGATTTAAATGGTTTTTATCTTATTCATTTTAATAGTAGAAGTCTCAGGGCTAATTTTGAGAAGATACAAGAGTGTTTGGAATCTTTAAAATCAACATTCCAAGCAATTGCCATCTCAGAGACATGGTTGACAGACGAAATTAATGATATGTTTATATTAGAAGGTTATGATTTTTATAATATAAATAGAAAAAATAAAAAAGGAGGTGGTGTTGCGTTCTATGTACAAAAAAAATATTACTGTGAAATTATCGACAGTCTAGTTATAGATGATGTTATGGAGAGTATGACTATAAAAATACAAATAAACAACGAACGTAGTGCATATTTGAGTTGTATTTATAGGACACCTGGGTCACATGTAGAGCTTTTCCATGACAGCCTACTAAAAGTACTTGGAAAACTAGCTAACAAGAAATGTGTCTTTGTGTGTGGAGATTTCAATTTTGATTTATTCAAATGGAGAACCCATAAACCAACTAATGACTTTATGAATGAAATGTTTACTTATGGTTTGCAACCAATAATTGATAAACCAAGCAGAATAACGCGAGAATGTGCTACCCTCATTGACAATATTTTTACAAATATCCATGACATAACAACAGGTGGAATACTCCTTAGTGACATCACAGATCATTTTCCAGTGTTTGTGAATATTCAAAGTATGATTGTAAATAATATAACACAAAAAACATTGTTCAAATTAACAAGATTAAGGACACCTGAAAGAATACAAGCATTTAAGAATGAGCTTTCAAAATGTTTCTGGGAAGGGGTGTATGTTGAAAATTGTAATGATTCATACAGGGCATTTCTGTTTAAATGGTTAGAACTTTATAATTCCTGCTGTCCAGTCGTGAAGTCCACACCAAAGAAAGTGAGTAAAAATAAGCCTTGGATGACGAAGGGTCTAGTAATGGCATCCAAAAGAAAAAATACTTTGTATGATAGTTACTTAAAAAATAAAACTGAACAAAATGAAAGGGAGTATAAAATTTATAAAAAATAAGTTGACTTCTATTTTACGAAATCAAAAGAAAAGTTATTATAACGAGAAATTTGAAGATAGCAAAAATAATATTAAACAAATGTGCAACACAATCAACCAGGTTTTAGGTAATAGATGTAAAAATCATGAGACTCCGAGCTACATTATAAATGATAACATAAAACTAAACAAAAAAGAAATAATAGTGGAAGAATTTAATGACTATTTTGTTAATATGGGCCCTGCACTTGCAGAAAAAATACCTGTTTATGAGGACACAGGCTTGACTAAAAACACAATAAACCCTCATTTAAAATCAATGTTTTTGAGTGGAGTAACAGAAGTGGATATAATTCAAACAGTAAGAGCCTTTAAAAGTAAAACATCTACAGAAAATACATCACATAGATATGGTAATTATTAAAGAATGTATTCATTTAATTGCTAAGCCATTGGCTCACATATGTAATCAATCATTCCAGTGTGGATACTTCCCAGATGATATGAAGATAGCAAAGGTTATTCCTGTTTTTAAAAACGGAAATAAGCATCTTATGGAAAATTATAGACCGATCTCAATACTCACTCAATTTTCAAAAATTTTAGAAAAGCTTTTTACAAAACAGTTAAATAATTTTCTGGAAAAAAACACCTTGCTTAACCAGCAGCAGTACGGTTTTAGGGAAAATCGAACAACTACGTATGCAGTAATGCATATGCTAGAGGAGGTTAGTACTGCTATCGATAATGATGAATTTACAATAGCCATCTATATTGATTTAAAAAAGGCCTTCGATACCATTGACCACAGACAGTTAATAAATAAGTTGGATAAGTACGGAATCCGAGGGACAGCTCTGTCCTGGATCAAGAGCTATCTAGAAAATAGAAAAGAATGTGTTCAGGTGGATAATACAATATCTGGATTTAAAAATATAGTTTGTGGAATTCCTCAGGGTTCTATAATTGGTCCCAAGTTATTTACAATTTTCATTAATGATTTTTGTGATGCATCAAGTTTCTTAACATTTTTTATGTTTGCTGATGATACAACCATCCTTTGTTCTGGAAAAATTTTCAATGAACTTTTGGTAAAAATAGAACAAGAAATGTCAGTGCTTAAAAACTGGTTTGATATGAATAAATTATCACTTAATATTGCTAAAACTAAATTTATGATATTTGGTACCAAAATTGAGGTATCTAATGAAGTAAATATTAAAATAAATGGAGATAAAATTGAGCGTGTCTTTGATACTAAGTTTTTGGGAGTTAGAATTGATTATAAATTCTCATGGAGACAACATGTAAATTATATAAAAACAAAAATATCAAAAACACTTGGTGTTTTGTATAAAACTAAAGGATTACTTAATTATAATTCTTTCATCCGGGAGGAACTCAAAGTAAAGCCGCTGCTCCTTCACATCGAGAGGAGCCAGATGAGGTGGTTCGGGCATCTGGTCAGGATGCCACCCGAACGCCTCCCTAGGGAGGTGTTTAGGGCACGTCCAACCGGTAGGAGGCCACGGGGAAGACCCAGGACACGTTGGGAAGACTATGTCTCCCGGCTGGCCTGGGAACGCCTCGGGATCCCCCGGGAAGAGCTAGACGAAGTGGCTGAGGGAAGTCTGGGTTTCCCTGCTTAGGCTGTTGCCCCCGCAACCCGACCTCGGATAAGCGGAAGATGATGGATGGATGGATGGATGGATGTTAACAATTTATTATACTTTGATACTTCCATACATGACATACTGTGTAGAACTCTGGGGAACCACTTTTAAAACCATAATTAATGATATTGTTTTGCTGCAAAAAAAAGCTGTACGGCTAATAAACAAAGCAGGATATTATGACCATACCCATCCATTATTTGTTAAATCAAAACTTATGAAATTTCAAGATATTGTTTATTATGAAATAACACAGATAATGTTCAAAGCAAAAATAAATACTCTTCCAGAAGGAATTCAAAAATACTTCTCTCTACAGACCAGCAAATACAATCCAAGAGATGAATCTAAGTTTATTTTACCAAAAGCACGACTAGTTGTTAAACGTAGATGTTTATCTTTTCTCGGTGTTAATTTGTGGAATTCTGTTGGTAAAGAAATAAAAATGAGTGACTCAGTATTTAATTTCAAAAAGAACATGTCACAATGGATTTTAAAAAGTTATGTGAACTAGAAATGTATGTTTGTTTGGTTAAATGTTGTATTTAGAAGGTATGTATGTTTATCTATTTACAGAAAAGTGTATGTGTGTAGGTACATATTTTGTATTATTTGTTAAAGGGCAACTTAAATGTAAATGCCGAATGACTATATTTCTTTTTGTATTACAAAATTATTAGAAAAGGTAACTTAATTGAATGTAAAAAATGTTATGTTGGTCATATAAGCTTTTTTGCTTCTGCCTGTTTCAGTCATGTTATTCATTTTTGAATCGTGATACATGTTTGAATATGTTTTTGTTAGACTGAAAATAAACTGAACTGAACTTTATGAAAGAAGTAATCTGACAACCTGCATTTGTATGTTCGCCAACTGTTGCAAGTTGTACAGTAGGAGCTCAGGGCAGTGCAACATTTTTTTTATGTCAGCAAATGTCCGACAAGAATTCTCCCTCCATACTTGGTGGTGGTAACCATGGTAACCTACAGTACCCTTGTTATTTTGAGTCACACCAACTTTGACGGCTGTGGCTTAAAGGCAAGTTACAGTTGAGTTTACAATAGTTGTGTTGTCTTCACCAGTCTTCCGCTCTCTTTTTCCCCCTGCGTTCCTTATTCGAGCACACGGAAACCACCGGAAAGAACCAAAAGTACTGGCCTGTTTAAACAAAATAGGAAAATACAACACATGTGTGTTACTTGAAAATAATAGTGATCTGATTCAATAACATATAAATAAGAATTCCTGCATACTAAAAATTACTTTTCATACTTAAATAAGAAATCCATGACCACATTAAATGTTACACTGCTTCTTTAAAAGAATAAAGTCTACACGCCACTGGCATAAACCTCTTATAAATATTGTGTATCAAAAACGGTCTCGTTTACATGAAGAATATAAAAACAAAGCAGTGCATCATCACCACAAGACAATTCACCTTCTTATACACAATATATTTAAACAGTGTTAATAACTGTGTGTATGCTCCAAACCAGGGGTCGGGAACCTTTTTCGCTGAGAGAGCCAAGAAGCCAAATATTTTAAAATGTATTTCCCCAAGAGCCATATAATATTTTTTTTTATCACTGAACACAACTAAACGCGTGCATTTTTAAGTAAGACCAACATTTCCAGAGTATAATAAGTATCTTATTCTTTGTAATAACATTGTGAATGATATTTTGTGAATTATATTTATATAGCGCTTTTCCTCTAGTGACTCAAAGCGCTTTACATAGTGAAACCCAATATCTAAGTTACATTTAAACCAGTGTGGGTGGCACTGGGAGCAGGTGGGTAATGTGTCTTGCCCAAGGACACAACGGCAGTGACTAGGATGGCGGAAGCGGGGATCGAACCTGCAACCCTCAAGTTGCTGACACGGCCGCTCTACCAACCGAGCTATACCGCCCCAATTGTTATTCTGAAGCTAACTGTGGAGGGGCCTGCAGCAAAGCGGGATGTTGCCAGGACCGGCCTCGAAATCAGTGACAGGTGCTTAGACGGCCCACCTGGGCCTTTGTATCTAATCACCTGTCGCTCTGTTATAAGCAGCAGCCAGTAGGAGAGACAGCGTTGGGGCTGGAGCCAGAGCGCGAGTGAGGACGAAAGAGAAAAAGACAATTGCTGTAAAGCAACTGAGAGAAAAATAGAATAAAACAATATTGTAACCCTAAAACAGGCTCTTGGTGGTCTGAAGAACCCCCAGGAGGGCTAGCCCCACACTAACCAATAATAAATAAATTACTTCTTACCATTAAAGCAACTTCTTGAACATAAAAATGCAGTAGAATGTTTTATGTTTTGAACGTTGTTTTTAACACTGTGATTACAAGTGGAATTATTCATTACTTATCGTGTTAAGCAATGTCAGCTCAGATTTATCCGAGAGCCAGATGCAGTCCTCAAAAGAGCCACATCTGGCTCTAGAGCAGCGTTTCTCAAAGTGTGGGGCGGGCCCCACTGGTGGGGAATAGAGACATGACAGGTGGGGAGTGAGGAACGGGAGGAAATTTCACTTTATTTATTTTTTTTTTTTATTATAAACTTAATTTTTTTTTTTTTTTACTATGCTTTCATTTTCTATACACACTGTAAATCACTTTGTGATTCTGTCTGTGAAATCCGCTATATAAATAAATGTAAATTACTTATTTTTCCCCTAGGCCTTAAATTTCTAGGTAGGAGCGAAAGTTTGACAGACATAGCAACAGTAACTAATGGGGGCGGGGATAAGCTGAACAATCTTTCACAGGTAGCAGGCTAATGTGCGGATCACAATTACACAAAATGGATACATTTGTGACTCGCACCTCAAAGGTCGTCGAGCCAGAGCCAGCGCCTGCAGAGAAACAAAAATCTGACGGGCTAAATCAACCAAAAAGCCAACCGAAAAGAAAATATGATACTCTTGGATTCACGGCAATGGTGGTGGGGGCAGAGGAGAGACCCCTGTGTGTTCTGTCTAAAACCGCTAGCAGCAGACAGCATGAGACCCAACAAATTAAAGAGACACCTCGAGACCACACACCCCAATCATGTCAATAAGCCACTTGATTTCTTTCAAAGAAAACTGGAAGAGTAGTTATTTTATTTATTATTGAATTGATGCAAGTTATACCACAGCTGCACAGTTATATTACATATTATTGAACTTTATGTTATTTTATGTTATTGAGTTTGAATGTATACAACTTGAATTGTACTTGATGTTCAATAATTTTGAAAATATTAAGCTTGGCATTAGCGTTCTGTTGGGGTGATGGTGGCAGGTGGGGCTTGAAAACTCCCCCTTGTCCGAAGTGGGGGATGACAAAAAAAGTTTGAGAACCACTGCTCTAGATCCATAGGTTCCCTACCCCTACTCCAAAGCATTGTTTTCCTATTCCCATCTTATCTGATTCAAACCGTTCCACCTTCAAAATACTCAGCCTGTTCAGGAATTGTGTGCTCTACTTAAATAATTAGTCCTATTGAAATTCAACTTCAGCCTTGGAGCATTCACGGGCAATTCCTTCAGGAATGGCCTCAGCTAGTTAAATATATAGTTAGAAACATCTGCGTGGAAACAAGCATGTGCTGTGTAACACAAACGCTGTTTTCTTGAAAACAGTTGATTGTTCTCCTATTTTGTTCTCGAAAGTTCCGCCTGGTATTTTGCTATCGTTCTTTCGCACACATTTTACATTTTACGCCGACTTAAAGAAGTTGAAACACGTATTCGGGTGTTACCATTTAGTGGTCAATTGTACGGAATATGTACTGAACTGTGCAATCTACTAATAAAAGTTTCAATCAATCAGAGCAGCTAACAAGCTAAGCTAGCAAGCTAAGCTAACTAGCACGAGACGCTTTTCAGCTTTAAAGTACCCGACTAGCTAAGCAACGCAAATATTCTCGCAGACCGAGACGTTTTACCCTGAAATAAATAATTAAAAATGTGTTTTGTACGACATTAATATTTACATAATAGTGAACGAGTAACAACACCGAATTATTAGCGTCCTACTCACGTCTTTGTTCTTCTTCCATGTGCTTTTACGACAGTTGGCACACTTGACATCACAAGACAGCGCTTCTCTGCTCTCGCGAGATGTGGCATGCTTTTAAAAAAAAAGTTTTAAAAGCGATAGAAATAATTATAAAAATGTTTTGATTTGTTACATTATCTAATAGTTTTATGTTATATATTGTTATATTGTTCATAAATATATTTAAATGTGTCCTGTAAATCAAGCGTTTTATAGCGCTGTAAGTACTGTTAACGTGTTAAAAAAGTAGACTTTATAGAATGGAATAGAACAGAATAGAATACAATATAATAGAATAGAAAGTACTTTATTGATCCCTGGGGGAAATTCAGCACCACAGATCGCTCACAATAGACAATAATAATAATCCATCCATCCATCCATTTTCTACCGCTTATTCCCTTTTAGGGGTCGCGGGCGCCTATCTCAGCTACAATCGGGCGGAAGGCGGGGTACACCCTGGACAAGTCGCCACCTCATCGCAAGGCCAACACAGATAGACAGACAACATTCACACTCACATTCACACACTAGGGCCAATTTAGTGTTGCCAATCAACCTATCCCCAGGTGCATGTCTTTGGAAGTGGGAGGAAGCCGGAGTACCCGGAGGGAACCCACGCATTCACGGGGAGAACATGCAAACTCCACACAGAAAGACCCCGAGCCTGGATTTGAACCCAGGACTGCAGGACCTTCGTATTGTGAGGCAGACGCACTAACCCCTCTGCCACCGTGAAGCCACAATAATAATAATACATAATAATACATAATATAATATATATTATATATCAGGGGTAGGGAACCTATGGCTCCAGAGCCAGATGTGGCTCTTTTGATGACTGCATCTGGCTCTCGGATAAATCTGAGCTGACGTTGCTTAACATGATAAGTAATTAATAATTCCGCTGGTTATCACAGTGTTAAAAATAACCTTCAAAATAGAAAACATTCTCATGCATTTAAATCCGTACATCCATTTTCTACAGCACCTGTTCAAGAAGTCATATTATTGGTAAGAAGTATTTTATCTGTTATTGGCTAGCCGCAGAATAATAATGTTATTTGATATAATAAGAGGCTTATTGTACTCTAAAAATGTTATTAATTAAAAATGCTTGCATTTAGTTGTATTCAGTGTTAAAAAAAATATTATATGGCTCTCAAGGAAATACATTTAAAATATTTGGCTTTCATAGCTCTCTCAGCCAAAAAGGTTCTCGACCCCTGTCATATATTATATAAGTAATAAATAATATATAAATAATATAAATATATTGTACATACATACTACATTTAAGTGCAGTCAAGGAACATATGTATTATACCGTCTGATGGCTGTCGGCATGAAGGACCTCCTGTGTCGTTCCGTGTCGCATTTTGGGAGTCTGAGCCTTCCAATGAACGTGCTCATTCTCTCCGCAAGGTCCGAGTGTAGTGGGTGGGAGGTGTTGTCCATAATGGCAGGGGTTTTGCTAAACTTCTCCTCTCTGACACCACCGCCAGAGTCCAGCTCCACTCCCACCACGTTACTGGCCTTCTCTACCAACTTGTCCAGTCTGTTTGTGTCCCTCACTCTCAGCCAGTTTCCCCAGCAGGCCACGGCGTACAAGAAAGCGCTCGCCACCACCGACTCGTAGAACATCTTCAACATCTTTGTACAGACGTTGAAGGATCCTAGCCTCCTGAGGAAGTAGAGACGGCTCTGTTCCTTCTTGTAGAGGGCCTCAGCGTGTTTTGACCCATTCAGCTTGTTGTCCATGATTACACCGATGTATTTATAATCCTCAAGCTATATTTCTAACAGGGCTTCAAGGTGGCAGAGGGGTTAGTGCGTCTGCCTCACAATACGAAGGTCCTGCAGTCCTGGGTTCAAATCCAGGCTCGGGATCTTTCTGTGTGAAGTTTGCATGTTCTCCCCGTGAATGCGTGGGTTCCCTCCGGGTACTCCGGCTTCCTCCCACTTCCAAAGACATGCACCTGGGGATAGGTTGATTGGCAACACTAAATTGGCCCTAGTGTGTGAATGTTGTCTGTCTATCTGTGTTGGCCCTGCGATGAGGTGGTGACTTGTCCAGGGTGTACCCCGCCTTCCGCCCGATTGTAGCTGAGATAGGCGCCAGCGCCCCCCGCGACCCCGAAAGGGAATAAGTGGTAAAAAATGGATGGATGGATATATTTCTAACAAAGACATATCATTATTTCTTCTAGATTTTCCAGAACAAAAATTTTAAAAGAAATACAAAAGCCTTTGAAATAAGATTTAAGTTTGATTCTACAGATTTTATAGATTTTCCAGAATATTTTTGTTGAATTTTAATCATAATAAGTTTGAAGAAATATTTCACAAATATTCTTCGTCGAAAAAACAGAAGCTAAAATGAAGAAATAAATTAAAATGTATTTAATATTCTTTACAATGATGGAAAAAAAATACTTGAACATTGATTTAAATTGTCAGGAAAGAAGAGGAAGGAATTTAAAAGGTAAAAAGGTATATGTGTTTGAAAGTCCTAAAATCATTTTTAAGGTTGCATTTTTTCTCAAAAATTGTCTTTCTGAAAGTTATAAGAAGCAAAATAAACAAAATAAATGAATTTATTTAAACAAGAGAAGACTAAGTATTTAAAATATTTTCTTGGATTTTCACATTTTATTTGAGTTTTGTCTCTCTTAGAATTAAAAATGTCGAGCAAAGCGAGACCAGCTTGCTAGTAAATAAATACAATTCAAAAAATAAAGGCAGCTCACTGGTAAGTGCTGCTATTTGAGCTATTTTTAGAACAGGCCAGCGGGCGACTCATCAGGTCCTCACGGGCTACCTGGTGCGTTGGTGACCCCTGCTTTATTGTGATCATGACGTATATTTCTGTCTTGAGCTGATTTTCTTTGATTTGAGCGGCATACCTTTGCCAAATGGTTGGATTTTCCAAATGGCAGCCCTTGCCTTTTGCCGGACAGTCTCCTCTGTGAGGATATCTCCCTCCGCAGTTTCTGCATTCAGTGTCTTTGTTACCATTTTTATTTCCCCTGTGATCACTCACTTGTGGTTTAAACTTGTGTTCAAGTGCGTTAACAGCAATGGATGCACCTTGTTCTTTATCAGGGGTGTCAAACTCAAATACAGAGTGGGCCAAAATTTAAAACTGAACAAAGCCGAGGGGCCGAGGTTGAACAAAGTAACCTTTTAATAGGGACCCAAACAAGTTTTGCATTGAATATTGAACAAGCAAGGCTTATATAACTTTATAGTGACATGCAAAATCAAGTTTCAAATAATAATAATAATTTAAAAATATCAATGGCATATCAAATACAATTTAAATACAAATTTAATGCCTCTTTTCTATTTGCAGCCTTCTGAGGTAAATATCAAAATATATTGTAGCGTCCCGAAATAGTTAGTGCTGCAAAGGATTCTGGGTATTTGTTCTGTTGTTTTTATATTATGTTACAGTGCAGATGTTCTCCCGAAATGTGTTTGTCATTCTTGTTTGGTGTGAGTTCACAGTGTAGCGCATATTTGTAACAGTGTTAAAGTTGTTTATACGGCCACCCTCAGTGTGACCTGTATGGCTGTTGACCAAGTGTACCTTGCATTCACTTATGTGTGTGTAATAGCCACATATAATATGCGAGTGGGCCTGCACGCTGTTTGTATGGAGGAAATGCGGATGTGACGACAGGTTGTAGAGCAGGGGTAGGGAACCTATGGCTCGCGAGCCAGATGTGGCTCTTTTGATGACTGCATCTGGCTCTCGGATAAATCTGAGCTGACATTGCTTAACATGATAAGTAATGAAAAATTCCACTTGTAATCACAGTGTTAAAAATAATGTTCAAAACATAAAACATTCTCATGCATTTTTAGTCCATCCATCCGTTAACTACCGCACCTGTTCAAGAAGTTGCGTTAAGAAGTTATTTGTTTATTAAAGGTTAGGGTGGGGCTTGTCTTCCTGGGGGTTCTTCAGACCACCAAGCACCGACATGAGAGCCCGTTTCAGGGTTGTTTTATTTTTCAATAAGTCTCTCAGTTGCTTTCCAGCAATTGTGATTTTCTCTTTCGTTCTCGCTCGCGCTCTGGCTCCAGCCCCAACCCCGTCTCTCCCCCTGGCTGCTGCTTATAACAGAGCGACAGGTGATTAGATAACAAGGCTCAGGTGGGCCATCTACGCAGCTCTCGCTGATTTCGAGGCCGGTCCTGGCAAAACCCAGTTCGCTGCAGGCCCGCGGGCCACGCCCCCTCCACAGTTAGCTTCAGAATAGCAATGTTATTACAAAGAATAAGACCTATTATACTCTAGAAATGTTGGTCTTACTTAAAAATGCACGCGTTTAGTTGTGTTCAGTGTTAAAAAAAATATTATATGGCTCTTACGGAAATACATTTTAAAATATTTGGCTTTTTGGCTCTCTCAGCCAAAAAGGTTCCCAACCCCTGTTGTAGAGAATGCTAAAGGCAGTGCCTTTAAGGCACGCCCTCAATATTGTTGTCCGGGTGGAAATCGGGAGAATGCTCGCCCCGGGAGATTTTCGGGAGGGGGATTGAACTTCGGGAGGATTGGCAAGTGTGAGAAATTGCGGTGTTACAGCGGCCGGCACCGCTGCTGTGTAATAACGGCGGGTATTCCGTCCTACGTGTCTGTGTCCGTGACGTAAACAAGTTGACAGATAGTTAACATGAAGATCCCAAGGAAATGGAAGAAAAAGTCCGGGCCTTTTATCTTTAAGAAGCTTTGGTGGTTTTCACAGAGAATGCACTTTTCCCTTCTTCTTGTCTAATTGGTCATTTCTTTCTTTGTTTTCTCTTTTCCTTGTATTGATTTTGTTTTCGTTTTTTTTCTTTAATGTAAAACTGTATAAAGAGACACAAAATATATGCCAAATAAACACTACTAAGTAACAACATGTCCATAAATTTTTGCTGCATAACATGTTTTCACACATACACACACAGCTCATACAATAGCATGTAAACAGTGCTCATAAACAGAGGTGGGCAGTAACGCACTACATTTACTCCGTTACATCTACTTGAGTAACTTTTGGGATACATTGTACTTCTAAGAGTAGTTTTTATGCAACATACTTTTACTTTAACTTGAGTATATTTATAAAGAAGAAACGCTACTTTTACTCCGCTCCATTTATCTACAATCAGCTCATTACTCGCTACTTTTTTTTATCAATCTGTTAATGCACGCTTTGTTTGTTTTGGTTTTGTCAGACACGCATTCAAAGTAGGAACTACGCATGCCTGCGTTTCACCAATCAAATGCAGTCACCAATCAAACAAAACCAGGAGGTCACATGACCGTCACACGTCGAATCCGACCTAAAAAAGTTTAAAAAGTTATTGGGGTGTTACCATTTAGTGGTCAATTGTGCAGAATATGTACTGTACTGTGCAATCTACTAATAAAAGTTTCAATCAATCAATCAATCAAAAGTGTAAAGGAAAAAAGACACTTTTTATTTCAACCGTACTTCCCGTCAAAAGCCTAAAGACTGATCGCACAGTTCCTGTCTTCACAATAAAAGTGCCGCTCCATCGCGCCTGCGCTAACAAAATAAGAGTCTCCGAAAGCCAGCGCAAACAAGCTAGCAAGCTACGGAGTTTGCCGCCCATGTATTTCTTGTAAAGTGTATAAAAACGAATATGGAAGCTGGACAAATAAGATGCCAAAAATCAACGACTTTCATGTGGTATTAGACAGAAAAGAGGAACTTTTTTTTTCCTCCATTTGAAAACGTGGACGTCTGATTACAATCAATGCAAGTCATCAGAATCAGGTAATACACCAACTTATATTCTTGTCTTCATGAAAGATAGGAATCTATATGTTAAACATGTATGTATGTTCATTAAAACACCTTTAACATGTAAACAAAAACGGCAAAATAAATACCTATAAATTATATACTGTGTATATACTGTATATATATATATATATATATATATATATTAGGGATGTACCGAAATTAAAATTTGTGGCCGAAGCCGAATAAAATTTAAAAGCTTGGCCGAAGGCCGAATACTGAATACCGAATAATGAATGCAGTTTTTCCCCCAAAATTTTATATTGCATAAACAGCGTACAATACATTTTTAGACATGTTTTTTTAAATAAAGTACATTTTTATTGAACATTGACATTTTTTTAATATTCCAGTAGCCTTTGCTTTTCAAAAAAGCACAAAGCTTTTCATTTATATTAGGCCTTAAAAAAAAACATGCATTCCAAAAAAAAATAAAGTGCATTAAAGTGGATAAACCCACAACAAATGAATTATTGTCCTTTTGGCAAAAGTCTGCTTAGCCACAGTAGATAGACTAATAATGTAAACAGAAGGCTCAAGTAAATCTCAATTAAGTGTGTGCTTGTAACCTCATACAGGTAGCCTACACAACAGGCTAATAATGTAAACAGCACACACACAATGTAAAGAGCACACATCAGAGAAATACCGTCTGCTCGGTATCGTGTAACGGGGCTCAATGTGCTCCATGAGTCTCCGAAAGCCAATGTCCTCCACAACACTAAACGGTTGATCATCCGAAGCCATAACCTAAATTACCTTCTTTGTAATTCCGTTTGCTTTGGCACTGTCAGTCGCAAACATTTTCGTCCTCTCAAAGACGTCGGCCACGAGGCACCTCCTCGAAACAGTTTGGCTGAACATTCGTTGCAAACTGCAATAGTTTTGTCACTTTCCGACACTTTAAAATATCTCCACACTGCTGACATTTTTCCGAAGGCGCCTGGTTCCAACGTCACCGCGTCACTGCACGTTGGTTGATTGCGTCACCGCATCAAAAAATTGCGTCATACGCCACTATTCGGCCTTGCATTTAACTCATTCCACCGAAGGCCGAATGTGGCTTTTTTTGCCATATTCGGCCGAATATATTCGGTTACCGATTAATCGCTGCATCCCTAATATATATGATATGTGTGTGTATGTATATATGATTTAGATCACCTCGACTTGGTCATTTATTAACCTTCGTCTTGTGTTAGGGTCGGCACCGACCCGTTTTAGTTTTTAAATGCATAAAAACACCACATACATTTATTTTTTTGCATCAAAGCTTTTTGACTTTGTCAGGAACCTCTTTGTCAACAAAATAAAACATTTTAATTTTTTTCACTAAATTATAAAACGCTTTGGTAGAAATTATGCCCCTGGTGTTGTTAGGGTCGGTTTCGACCCAGTTATAAAAATAAGATGATAAAGCAATGATAAGAGCCAAAACTGAACACACTGACAGCCAGCTCCTCTCCCAATCATGTGAGCTTTAGTGGATTCTCATTTTACCTTGTTATCCTGTACAAAAACAAACAAAAGACGGACACTAAAAGTGTCACTTTTTGCCACTCTGATTTTGTTTTTTTTGTTAGTTTTGGAACTAGTAATATATTTCTCTTGGTTTCATTTGCTTGATTGGTTGTTGGTTGTTGTTTGTTTGATGTTGGATTTCTGTTGCTGAAAAAAATACGTTTTAGCCTTTTTCTTGAAGTAAATATATATGGGTCGAAATTGACCCGTAACACCATAGATGTTACTATAGTTAAAATTCTTAAAATGAAAAAATAAATAAAACACATTTATTTAAGAGATGTGTTCTAATACTCCTTAGTAATAGTTAGGTAACACAACAACCTTTTTTTTATTTATATGATTCCCTTGAGGTTCGTTTTACTATTTTTAAAAATTAAAATCGAGGGGTATACTGACAAAAAAAGGCCCAATGGCCCAAACCAAAAATATTAAAACCAATATTTTCAAGGATAAGGAGGCCTAACGAGGTAACCAAGAGATGAGAAACAAATTGGATGATAGATAATTGTTTTTAGTGTATTTTACAGCTGATTTAAGACATGGGTCAAAACCGACCCGTTAACATAAGAGATGGTAACAGAAAGCTAACACAAGAAGAAGGTTAAGTAACTGATTAACGTTGAAAAACTTATTGGGGTGTTACCATTTAGTGGTCAATTGTACGGAATATGTATTGTACTGTGCAATCTACTAATAAAAGTTTCAATCAATCAATCAATCAATCAATCAATAAATGCCTACTGAGCCTATGGTGCTCTTAAGTTATTGTGGCTCAATTTACCTTATATGTTTTATTTTAATGTATTATTATTTAATACATATTATTGTTTTAGTTGTTTAAGAGATATTCCAGGCTATGAATTTGCTCATTGCTATTTTTATGTTTTTGTGCATTATTTGTTGCCGTAATCAGGTTACTCATCAGTTACTCAGTACTTGAGTAGTTTTTTCACAACATACTTTTTACTTTTACTCAAGTAAATATTTGGGTGACTACTCCTTACTTTTACTTGAGTAATAAATCTCTAAAGTAACAGTACTCTTACTTGAGTACAATTTCTGGCTACTCTACCCACCTCTCCTCATAAATAGTCCTAACACTCAAAGCCACACATGAAAGAGATTTACATATGGAATGCTTGTAAACAACACAGGATAATATACATTCTATACTGAAGAGGAGAGACACAAACATTGCACCCTCCTTTAGAGGAGTGAGCTAGCGAGCTAAGAAGCTAAATGCTAAGTAGCAACAAGCTAAAACAGGAGAACAAGCTATCGTCACGCAGTATTATTTTTTTTACATTTACACGCACACACAACGTCTTCATGTTACTCATAAAACAGACACAAGACTTACAATGTTTCCAAGGCACTTCTTGGGAAGAAACAACCAACTTTGAGTGCTGAAACACGTAAATACGTCTCGTGTGTAAACAAGTTAGCGTCAGACTGGCACGCGCAGACTTCCGGAAAACCGGAGGAAGGAGCAACTCGCCTTCAAAATAAAGGTCCCTTCTTAATATCGAATAATGTTACATCAGAGCGGGTCAGCTGTAATGTTAATTTGATATTGCCTCAAGGGCCAAATTAAATATCACGCGGGCCAGAGTTTGACACCCATGTTCTATGCCAGGGGTAGGGAACCTTTGGCTCTACAGCCAGATGAATGCATCTGGCTCTCGGATAAATCTGAGCTGAAATTGCTTAACATGATAAGTAATGAATAATTCCACCTGTAATCACGCCCTGCGATGAGATGGCGACTTGTCCAGGGTGTACCCCGCCTTCCGCCCGATTGTAGCTGAGATAGGCGCCAGCGCCCCCCGCAACCCCAAAAAGGGAATAAGCGGTAGAAAATGGATGGATGGATGGACTTGTAGTCACAGTGTTAAAAATAACGTTCAAAATATAAAACATAAACAGCGAGGTGCGTGGCAGGGGGTCAATGGCATGGAGCGATGAGCAGCAAAGGTCGTAGAATGCAATGAAAGTTAATGTTCCCAGACTGATGGACAGAAAGAAAATGACTTAAGCAGTGGCTGTGATAATTAGGAACAGGTGCGGGAGTTGTCATGGTAACAAAAACAAACCAGGAAGTGCCAAGACAGAACCAAATGTCCAAAAAAACCAAACCGAACATGACCAAAACAAAACATGATCCATAGGTGTGACACTTTAAGAAGAGTGGAATAAGGAATTCAAATCAAACGGCTGTATTTGAAGTAAAAAAGAAGAAGTAGACGGCAACGTGATGCTATTAAAATAAGAAAAATAGTTTTAGAAACTATATTTTATGACAATAGCATAAAAAATAATTATTTTAAAATAAGGAAAATAGTTCACTTTTTTTTCCACAAAACAATATACTTTTAAAATAAGAACAACAAATAGTGAATAAATGTACGTTTTATTAGTTTATACATATCTATTATTACTCAAAGCAGCCTTGGTAGTACAACACAACAAGATAATATACGGCTCTAACATGGTATAGAAATAAACTTTTGTAAATGGGTTAGAATGCCGTGAAATAGTGTTCTAAATGCTCTATTTACTTTGACTAAAAATAATAATGTGAAGTAAAAAAGGATAAATCACTGTTATCAAATTAAATAACACATTCGACAGGGTAGGATTAATCCTCTGAAACGGAATAACTGCTTTACGTACTACAACTAAAATGACGGAAAGCTTACAAGAACTACAAAATTAAAATGGCGGACGGATATGACGTTTATTTTTCTGTTTCCGGTTGAGGCCACACTCTCTTCTCGGGCGGAGCTTGGAGACCACGTGGGGCCGACGTGCACTGCCTCAGTGGGTCATAAATCAATCCCTGCTGTACCAACAATCCCGATATTTATCACTAGGACTTAACATGAAGTTAGTTTATTTACACAAGCAGGTCTTCTAGTTATATTTAGGCATAGCAACCACAATACAACAAAAAAACCGTTTCTTTCCGTTTAATTCTGCTATCAAACACTTCTTATGTAACTAAACAGCATCGCATAAAGTTTCTCAAACGTTTTACAAAGTGATCGCTGCAGACACAAGCGGTTCGATTGTATTCCAGAAGATGATGAAAGTGATATTTTTAAGCGTTTAATAGTTAGTCAAATTAAAATTGATTCTTACCTGCACACTGCTCCTGCCGCTTCCAGAGGACAATAAAGGGACCACCTGGCCCACGGTCTAGGTGTCAAACTCAAGGCCTGGGGGCCATATCTGGCCCGCCACCTAATTTATGTGGCCCGTAAAGGCTTGGAATTACCATGCCTGTATTTTTTTGTAAATGTAGTCAACTTTCTATTTTTGACAGAAAAAAATACATGTACTGTATGCAATGTCATATATTTTAAACTTAATGTAATATTGCAACAAATATATTATCACACATTCCAAACTAATATCAAAATAAGTATTTAAATATCTGCATTACTCATTCATTTTAAGCAACTTATCCATCAATTTGTACGATGTAAAAAAAAAAAAAAAATTCAGTAAAAAATGGTAGCTCAGTTGCCAGAGCTTTACCGTAAAAACAAAATAAATAAAAAATGTTTTCCATTTGCATTAATACACCGTAAAAATGACCGTAGATTTTACAGTAGAACGGTGGTACTGTTTTCCCATTAACAGTACACAATGTAACAAAAACACGGTACATTTTATGGTAACATTTCAGCAGCTAAACTTTACTCTAAAATCTACACGTGTTTTTTACGGTGTACGTAAAAATATGTAAGAATAAATAATTGTGTCATGAAGCTTTTTTAAATGTATACAGTGGGGCAAAAAAGTATTTAGTCAGCCAGCGATTGTGCAAGTTCTCCCACTTAAAATGATGACAGAGGTCTGTAATTTTCATCAAAGGTACACTTCAACTATGTGAAAAAAAATCCAGGAATTCACATTGTAAGAATTTATTTGTAAATTATGGTGGAAAATAAGTATTTGGCCCACCATTCAAAGATCTCACTGATGGAAGGAGGTTTTGTCTCAAAATCTCACGATACAGGGCCCCATTCATTCTTTCCTTAACACGGATCAATCGTCCTGTCCCCTTAATAGAAAAACAGCCCCAAAGCATGATGTTTCCACTCCCATGCTTCACAGTAGGTATGGTGTTCTTGGGAAGCAACTCAGTATTCTTCTTCCTCCAAACACGACGAGTTGAGTTGATACCGAAATGGATACATGGATGATACAGCAGAGGATTGGGAGAATGTCATGTGGTCAGATGAAACCAAAATAGAACTTTTTGGTATAAACTCAACTCGTCGTGTTTGGAGGAAGAAGAATACTGAGTTGCATCCCAAGAACACCAGAACTACTGTGAAACATGGGGGTAGAAACATCATGCTTTGGGGCTGTTTTTCTGCTAAGGGGACAGGACGATTGATCCGTGTTAAGGAAAGAATGAATGGGGCCATGTATCGTGAGATTTTGAGCCAAAACCTCCTTCCATCAGTGAGAGCTTTGAATGGTTGACCAAATACTTATTTTCCACCATAATGTACAAATAAATTCTTTAAAATTCCTACAATGTGAATTCCTGGATTTTTTTTTTCACATTCTGTCTCTCACAGTTGAAGTGTAGATTTGATGAAAATTACAGACCTCTGTCATCATTTTAAGTGGGAGAACTTGCACAATCGGTGGCTGATTAAACACTTTTTTGCCCCACTGTAAATTGTTCACTGTTACAAAAGGCCCTCCGAGGGTAACCATAACTATGACGTGGACCACCCAATAAATACGAGTTTGACACCCCTGGTGTAGCTCTATCCTATCTTGCTGAATGTATCGTACCATATGTCCCAGTCACAAATCTGCGTTCCGAGAGCTCAGGCTTAGTAATTCCAAGAGCCCAAAAAGAGTCTGCAGGCTTTAGAGCGTTTTCTATTTGGGCTCCAGTACTCTGGAATACCCTAGCAATAACAGTTAGAGATG
>NC_084638.1:23948974-24033974 GCF_033978795.1 Nerophis ophidion | reverse complement strand
CAGTGAGAACATTTCAAGTAAGTGTTGTCAGTGTGACATGTCTTATCATCTTTAGAGTCTTCGTCATCAGTGTCAGGAGAGTGTGAGGTTGTGTCCTCACTATCTGATAGTGGAGCTAAGAGCTTGTCTGCTTGTGATCCTCCACAGTGGTCTCCATCAGCTTCTGTTGTCATGTGTTGTGTTGAGCTGCTGCTTGGAGGCTCCCCCCCTCCCCTCTCCTCACTTCCACCTTTGACCTCATCATCTTCACTCTTCACAGGGACACCAGTCACTGGCTTCTTGGTGACATCAACCTCATCCGGTTTTTCACAATGCTCTCCCACCTGACTGACGCTGTGTTCCTCCGCTTCATCTTTAACATTGGGTGGCTGTATCTCCCTGTCATCCTCTTTGTAGTGAAGGGGCTTTGGCTCCTCCTTTTCCTCTTTAATGTGAGGGGACTCTGGTTCCTCCTTTTCCTCTTTAGAATGTGGAGGCTGTGGCTCCTTATCTTTAAGATTGCAGGGCTGTCGCTCATCTACGTCTTTTATACAAGGGGGTTGTGGCTCCGCCTGCTCCATACTTGAGTTCGGCTCCTGCTCCTCAGGGAGAATATGTTCCTCACAGACATCTGCAAAAGAAAAAACACATGCTTTAGAAAATTCCAGCATTGACGAGTCACATGAGACATTGTCCTGCACCAGCATTATGATTGCAACAACACTGTCGACAAATATCGACTTAATTTACCTACTTAAAGGCCTACTGAAATGAGATTTACTTATTTTAATGGGAATAGCAGGTCCATTCTATGTGTCATACTTGATCATTTCGCGATATTGCCATATTTTTGCTGAAAGGATTTAGTAGAAAACATCGACGATAAAGTTCGCGACTTTTGGTCGCTAATAGAAAAGCCCTGCCTTTACCGGAAGTAGCAGACAATGTGCGCGTGACGTCACAGGTTGTAGGGCTCCACACATATTCACATTGTTTTTAATGGGAGCTACCAGCAGTAAGAGCTATTCGGACCGAGAAAGCGACAATTTCCCCATTAATTTGAGCGAGGATGAAAGATTCGTGTTTGAGGATATTGATAGCGAAGGACTAGAAAAAAAAAAAAAAAAAAATCAGGTTAAAAAAAAAATAGGCAATTGCATTGGGACGGAATCAGATGTTTTTAGACACATTTACTAGGATAATTATAGGAAATCCCTTATCTTTCTATTGTGTTGCTAGTGTTTTAGTGAGTTTAATAGTACCTGATAGTTGGAGGAGTGTGTCCACGGAGGCCAGTGTCTGAGGGAAGTCGACGGCAGATGTATGGACGGCGCAAGCTCAGCTGAGGCGACTTTTGTGATAGCAAAATTACTTTTACTCGTTTTAATTGAAGATGTTCTTTGAACGGGTCGCCAAAAGTTGTTTATTGGGCTCAGGAATGTGACACTTAGCAAGAGATCTAGTATCTGATTAAGCTCTGTCTCCTGTGTCTTTGATGTAACATGTGGACTATAGTTGACGTGGGCATGTGTTTTGCCTCTTCCTTACCCCCAACAGAGCTAAATTGTTCCCCTTTCCTGAGTGACCCCCCTCCTGTGGGCAAACGACACCCTCTCCCCTTCACAGGACTTTGGGTATTCGTTCCACTGGTGAACTGTATGTAAATGAGCATTGAGGGTCGGACTTCTGAGAATGTATATTGTCATGTCAAATTCTAAAGGAGTTACAACAAGCTGGAACGAACGGATGTGTCGTTCTGGTTTGGTCTCGCTTTGCAACGCTTGCTATTAATTGTTTGTTACTTTAATAAATCATTTTAAAGCTATTTGTCACTAAAGGATCGTCTTTAAGAAATTTCCACGACACTTTTTACCACAATTTTCTCCCTGAAAACTGCTGGTTGACATTTGGTCGGGATCCATGTTCGCTTGACCGCTGTGATCCATAGTAAAGTTTCACCTCTGGGAATTTTAAACAAGGAATCACCGTGTGTTTGTGTGGCTAAAGGCTAAAGCTTCCCAACTCCATCTTTCTACTGTGACTTCTCCAATATTAATTGAACAAATTGCAAAAGATTATGCAACACAGATGTCCAAAATACTGTGGAATTATGCAGTTAAAGCAGACGACTTTTAGCTGTGTGTGTGTGTGCAGCGTTCATATTCCTAACAGCCCGTGACGTCAAGCGTACACGTCATCATTACGCGACGTTTTCAAGAAAAAAGTCCCGGGAAATTTAAAATTGCAATTTAGTAAACTAAAAAGGCCGTATTGGCATGTGTTGCAATGTTAATATTTCATCATTGATATATAAATTATCAGACTGTGTGGTCGGTAGTAGTGGCTTTCAGTAGGCCTTTAATCCTTTTCGACCCTTACGGGACATAAGGCTTCGACGATCTGCCTCCATCTGGACCTGTCTTGAGCAACATGTTCCCCTTGTGGTGGGGAACCTTGCGTGTCTCTGTGACCCAGAATGCTATACCGACGGGGGCTATGCCCCAAGCAGGTTCAACCATGTCGGGAAGGTATTCTAGGTAGAGTCCAGACAAAAACCGACACCTGGTCCTCCAGGTTGGGAGTTGGGCGTGGGGCCAACATCCCCACCTCGTAAAAAGACACTACCGTTACAGAAACTTCTACGAAAAATATCGACAATAAAACAAATTCATTTGTCGACAAAAGAGAGATTTTTTGCCAAAGTATCCCACAATGCAGCCATATCGGAGGCTTTGTTTATCAAGAGCATTAGCACTACTCAATGCACACGTGATATTTACGTAGTGTTCCTTGGAAAATAACATTGCACCAACATTGGTACGAAGGAGAAATACTCTTGAATTATTATATAAGATATTAGGCAGTATTGGAGATTATTATTCTCAGGTAACTTCACTTTTGTTGCATGTGGAGGCTCCAGTCCGGACGTGAGAACTATTTTATCAATACAACTACTACCAAAGTTCTTCCACGAAGCACATCAAGTTAAAGCTGTCATTTATTCTGGATTAATTTCCATTTACATGAATATTCTTAATTCATAGCTTACCCGAAATGAAATGATCCGAACAAACACCAAGTTGTTGATAGCACGGCACATCAGGTCGGTTGACTGCAGCAATCCATTCTCGCCTTTGTCGTTTACTCTCCTGTTCAGTCACTTCCTTCTGTCCAAGATTTACCTGAGTGATGCAAAAAAAATGTCAAATGTAAACAGTGTCAGTTTGCAGTGCAATGAAAAAATGCACAATGACAATCGTCAATCACGAACACTCGCGATCTGTTAAGTCAACGATTGAACTTTCCGACATGAACGCCAGGCGTCATGTTTGGAAGAAACCAGGCACGGCTCATCACCAGGCCAATACATATATTTTATTTTACATATACATATATTATATATACATATATATATACATATATTAGGGGTGTAACGGTACGTGTATTTGTATTGAACCGTTTCGGTACGGGGGTTTCGGTTCGGTACAAGGGTGTATTGAACGAGTTTGTAACCTAAAGTCTTAACAATCTGCTCTGCAGCTGCCTCTGAGCAGTGCGCACCCAGCATTGTCCCATTCACACAACCATCTGATTGGTTACATACGAAGCCAATCAGCAGTGCGTATTCAGAGCGATGTAACAGCCAATCAGCAGTGAGTATTCAGAGCGCATGGAGTCAGTGCTCCGGCGTCGAGATGAGCAGATATGTGTTTAGCAGGTGAGCAGCTGACATCGTATACTCCCCAAATTATACTAAACACTTCCCAGTCACAACTATTACAAACATCACTATGAGCCCGTTGACCTTCTAGAAACTTAAACTGCAGCTCAGCTCTCTCATAGTTCTGGATTGAGGTGAAGGCTAATTAGCTTTTAGCGTTACGTTAGCTCATTTTGCTGTGTGTGTGTGCATGTGTGTGCTTGCGTGTGCGTGTGTGTGCGTGTGTAATAAAAGTCAACTACAGGCTTCCCAAATGCTGTAATAAATTAAGCATGATGAGTTGACTTGAAACTGTTTAATGTTGCACTTTTTATATGTAGAAGAAAGGTTTTGTCATTTTATTTGATCTATGCAGTAACTTGAGGCAGTTTAATGTGGATTAACGTGGGCAGAATTATTATAGTGTTCCCAATGCTAAAATGATAAAGCCATTGTTTACAAATTTGGTAAATAAATAACCAAAAAAATTTACATTTTGTTGTTTTCTTACTGTACCGAAAATGAACCGAACCATGACCTCTAAACCGAGGTACGCACCGAACCGAAATTTTTGTGTACCGATACACACCTAATATATATATATACACACACACACATAGATATACACACATATATATGTATGTATACATATAGATATACATACATATGCGTGGCGCAGTGGTAGAGTGGCCGTGCGCAACCCTAGGGTCCCTGGATCAATCCCCACCTAGTACCAACCTCGTCACGTCCGTTGTGTCCTGAGCAAGACACTTCACCCTTGCTCCTGATGGGTCCTCGTTAGCTCCTTGCATGGCAGCTCCCTCCATCAGTGTGTGAATGTGTGTGTGAATGGGTGAATGTGGAAGTATCTCTGCCCTTGCGAAGGGCAGAGACGGGCATTGCCACCACCCGTCGACTGGTGCTGAAGAAAGGTGCGGGGCCGACCTTCAGGTTGTACAGGTATGGCCATATAATCTCACTAAAACACTAGTAACACAAAAAGCAGATAATGGATTTTCCAGAATTATCCTAGTAAATTTGTCTAATAACATCTGAATTGTTCCCACTGTAAAGTCTTTTTTTCTGTTTTTTTTTCTAGTCCTTCACTCTCACTTTCCTCATCCACTAATCTTTCATCTTCACGCATATTAATGGGAAAATCGTTGTTCTCTCAGTCCGAATCGCTCTCGCTGCAGGTGGCCATGATTATAAACAATGTTTAGATGTGAGGAGCTCCACAACCTGTGACGTCACGCGCACATCGTCTGCTACTTCCGGTAAAGGCAAGGCTTTTTTTTATAAGCACCAAAAGTTGCGAACTTTATCGTCGATGTTACTAAATCCGTTCAGCAAAAATATGGCAATATCGCGAAATTATCAAGTTATTGAGCGAATAGATATTGATGCTATTCGGCCATGTCTGCCTTAGCATCGACGGTAAAATGTGCAAACCAAACGATCGGGACTTTCGCATCTTGTGAGACTGGAGCAACTTAAATCAGTCGATTGATGAAGTGAATTATATTTATATAGCGCTTTTTTCTCTAGTGACTCAAAGCGCTTTACATAGTGAAACCCAATATCTAAGTTACATTCAAACCAGTGTGGGTGGCACTGAGAGCAGGTGGGTAAAGTGTCTTGCCCAAGGACACAACGGCAGTGACTAGGTTGGCAGAAGCGGGAATCGAACCTGCAACCCTCAAGTTGCTGGCACGGCCACTCTACCAACCGAGCTAAACAAATGTTTGTTTAGCATTAAAAGTGGGTGGAGGGAAACGCTGGAAGCAAATATAGCTACAAATGTACATACAGCTAGCCTAAATAGCATGTTAGCATCGATTAGCTGGCAATCATGCCGCGACCAAATATGTCTGATTAGCACATAGGTCAATAACATCAACAAAACTCACCTTTGTGATTTTGTTGACTTTATCGTTGGAAATGCATCTGCAGGTTATCCATACATCTCTGTGCCATGTCTGCCTTAGCATCACCGGTAAAATGTGCAGACCAAACGATCGGGACTTTCGCATTTTGTGACACTGGAGCAACTTAAATCTGTTGATTGGTAAGTGTTTGTTTGGCATTAAATGTGGGTGGGAAGAAAGGCTGGATGCAAATATAGCTACAAATGTACATACAGCTAGCTTAAATAGCATGTTAGCATCGATTAGCTGGCAGTCATGCCGCGACCAAATATGTCTGATTGGCACATAAGTCAATAACATCAACAAAACTCACCTTTGTGATTTTGTTGACTTTTTCGTTGGAAATGCATCTGCAGGATATCCATACATCTCTGTGCCATGTCTGCCTTAGCATCGCCGGTATAATGTGCAGACCAAACGATCGGGACTTTTGCAACTTGTGACACTGGAGCAACTTAATTCCGTCGATTGGTAAGTGTTTGTTTGGGATTAAATGTGGGTGGAGGGAAACGCTGGAAGCAAATAGTGCTACAAATGTACATACAGCTAGCCTAAATAGCATGTTAGCATCGATTAGCACACCGTAATCGATGCTAATTGATGCACATTCTACGTAAATCAACTTGAATCCGTCCCTGATCGTGTTGTTACACCCTCCGACAACACACCGACGAGGCATGATGTCTCCAAGGTTTGGAAAACAGTCAAAAAACGGAAAATAACAGAGCTGATTTGACTCGATGTTTATAATGTGTTTGAGAAAATGGCGGTTGACTACCTAGGTGACGTCACAACGTGACGTCATTGCTCCGAGAGCAAATAATAGAAAGGCGTTCAATTCGCCAAAATCCACCCATTTAGAGTTCGGAAATCGGTAAAAAAAAAAAAAGGCATTTTTTCTGCACCATCAAGGTATATATTGACGCTTACATAGGTCTGGTGATAATGTTCCCCTTTAAGTTAATTGGAAACTGTAAATTCAAATAAATAAACTTGTGATTTTGGGCTATATAAGTAAACATCGATTGACTGATTGTTAGTGTTTACATCCGAGTAGAAACCGGTTGTTATGAAGCTGGTTCTTTCTGATATCACTTCCTGTGTGGGTGCGGTCTTTATGGTCACTTCCTCTCTGAACTCAGTTTGTAAACGGTCTATCAGTCTCAGCCCTTTGAGACACTTGTGAGTTAGGGCTATATAAATGAATTTTGATTGATCGATTGATATGAGTCCATACAAAGCTAAGAGTCGGAAATTCAAGGAATAGAAGGCACGCTTACCCGTGTAAAATTTTCTCCGAGGAGGAGAACCTTAAAAGATGGTTTAGTGTGGCTAAAACAAGGCGTAGGCTAAAAAAAATATTCATTTAAGGAGTTATCCGGCTTAGTGTAGACATAACCTAAAAGGTATAAATCGATGTTAAAACAGGCCCAAACATTTTTTGAACGCACCATGACACTAAAGTCTCATACTCTTCTCTCTGGGGGGGTACGAGGATGACAGGGGATGCAAAACAATAACAGTGCAATATCTTTTCATAACATGGTCACTACTGCCTAGTTTCTCTTGTTATATTCTTATTTTCTTATTGCAGTTTGAGTAATACTAATATTCTGCAAATGTAAAAACAAATATGAGTTCTGACTAAAGAATTGGTGCCGATGGAAACTAAGAAAAGGGATTTGGGTACACTATCTGGAGTACAGGGCAGGCGAGTGGGGGATCTTATGTTCGTGGATAACTCCTCTGGCAGGGGGCTCCCCTCGTCTCTTTTAATGAACAGCATAGGACACATAGCAAGAGTGGTCCTCAGGTCCTGTTGATCAGGGGCAGTAGCTCCACAGCCACAGATCCACTTTTAACCACTAATATCACAGTCAAAAGGAAAGCTTGTTCCCATAGGCACCATAAATTGTTAATTATGTTTAGACAAAAGTGTATATTATATATACTATTATATATATAGTATTTATATAGGTGTGTGTGTGTGTGTGTGTGTGTGTGTGTGTGTGTGTGTGTGTGTGTGTGTGTGTGTGTGTGTATGATGGACATATGTGTATTTTGGGTATATGTATTTGTGTATGTATGTGATTATGTGTGTATGTGTATGTATGTATGTGTATATGTATATATATATATATATATATATATATATATATATATGTATATGAATTGTATATATGTGTGTGTATATATGTATATATGTAAGTGTGTGAATTTAAATGTATTATATATAGATAATATATAGCATCTACGCAGCAACCACTGAACTGAATTATATTATATATATTATTGTATTATATATATTGTATATGTATAGGAGTGGGACCTAATAAGTTTACTTCTTCCCACTCCCTTTTGAGCCAATCTTGACATCTACAAAAGATTAGTCACATGTAATGTGTTCAATGTAAGTGTAAAAATAATGTATTTATATATTTCTTTTGTATTTTATGTCATTCTCTTGTTTTGTTTGCATGGCTCAAAATAAACCATTCATTCAATAAACCATTCATTCATTCATTCATTTTACGGTTATATTTGTATTCTCATTGTTGCTTTTTATTTTTATTGTAATATTTTTCAATTATGTTTCTATTATAACCCCATTATTTACTTTTTACTGTTTAATTGATCTCAACTCTGTACAATGCTGCTGGAATTCTTAATTTTCCTGAAGAAACTCTCCTGAAGGAATCAATAAAGTACTATCTATCTATCTATCTATCTACTCTTGCGATTTCCTGAAACTTGGGATCCCTGCTGTTAACGATGGCATATATATAAAGTTAATAAACATGTGAGCGTAAAGAAGTAAACAAACCTGTTCTGTGAAATCAGCGTCCAGTAGTTGATGTTGTCGCTCTTTCTCCTCTTTTGTTGGATAATCTTCCTCCTCGTATTCCGCTATCATTCTTTCTAGCATTCCTTAACCCGCCGCAGTTAGTCAACAGATCCCCAAACTCTCGGCAATTGTATTTTACTCACATTTTCACACAATCCCAACATTCTACACTCACACTTGATCTCTGCTTAGCGATGTGTCGCTAACGTCCGCGTCTATTCGTTAGCAGCTAACAAGCTAAGCTAACTGGCATGCTGAGCTAACTAGCTAAGCTGCCTATCGAGTCAAACGTTCACTGAGACGAGTCTGATGTATCCTCTCACGATACGATGTCAAACAATAAACAAACAACCAAACAAACAAAGGTATAAGTTAATAAGACTGCGCTGCTTCGTTGCAGTCACGACACGTTTGGTACTTAGACGCGATCAGTTTGCGCATGCGCAATTTTGTTCTTCTTTTTCTTCGTTTTTAATGGCGGTTGACAAGCAACCTTCTAGTGCGCATTACTGCCACTTTCTGATATGGAGTGTGGATGGAGATGGAACCCCACTCTATATTCTTTTATTTAACCCAGTCTTTTTTTTAAATGTATATAATGTTTTGTATCCTACGTGTTCTGAGTACAATCCTAAAATATCTTCCACCACTAACCTAGCATTCTGTTTTGCTAACTTATTTCCCAGTATTTCCCTTTCTCTATTGTATTTCCTACATTGTATTAAAACTTACTCTCTGAGGACAACAGTCACACAGTCCTGTAGTATGTTTCTTATCAATGTCAATCAACTATTTAAAAATATGTATGTCCTAATCTCATTCTAGTAATAATGTCTTCTTCTTCCCTTTCATCCACCCAAAACTATTCAACTTTTTCTTCTCTTTTTCTTCGCAATTTAGTAACACTTGGTGAGTTGGATGTCCTTGCTTGGACCCTTTTAAGTTTGCCCCAAATAAACTGCGGACAGTTGATCTCTTCTCACGTCTAAAGGTTTTTTATTCATTTCTACTTGTAATGCTGCCACTTTAGTAGTTCCACAACACAATCTTGATGCCTGTGAATGCATCCTGTCTATTTTACCAAGTCATGTTTTTGAAGCAGATTGATAAATGCCATCCATCCATCCATCTTCTTATGATTATCCGCGATCGGGTCGCGGGGGCAGCAGCCTAAGCAGGGAAACCCAGACTTTCCTCTCCCCAGCTACTTTGTCCAGCACTTCTCAGGGAATCCCAAGGCGTTCCCAGGCCAGCCGGGAGACATAGTCTTCCCAACGTGCCCTAAACACCTCCCTAGGGAGGCGTTCGGGTGGCATCCTGACCAGATGCCCAAACCACCTCATCTGGCTCCTCTCAATGTGGAGGAGCAGCGGCTTTACTTTGAGCTCCCCCCGGATGACAGAGCTTCTCACCTTTCACTCCCTTTTTAGACCAGTTGATCTGCCATTTCTTTTCTTTTACTTCTATGTCCCACTCTCCCTTGTGGAGGGGGTCCAGTCCGATGGCCATGGATGACGTACTGGCTGTCCAGAGTCGGGACCCAGGATGGACCGCTCATCTAGAGTCGGGACCCAAGATGGACCGCTTGCCTGTGTATCAGCTTGGGACATCTCTGCGCTGCTGATCCGCCTCCGCTTGGGATGGTTTCCTGCTGGCTCCGCTGTGGACGGGACTCTTGCTACTGTGTTGGATCCGCTTTGGACTGGACTCTCGCGACTGTGTTGGATCCAGTATGGATTGAACTTTCACAGTATCATGTTGGACCCGCTCGACATCCATTGCTTTCCTCCTCTCCAAGGTTATCATAGTCATCATTGGGTGTGAGTTTTCCTTGCCCTTATGTGGGCCTACTGAGGATGTCGTAGTGGTTTGTGTTGTGGTATGTGCAGCCCTTTGAGACACTAGTGATTTAGGGCTATATAAGTAAACATTGATTAATTGATTGATTGATCTCTAAGGGAGAGCCCCGCCACCCGGCGGAGGAAACTCATTTGGGCCGCTTGTACCCGTGATCTTATCCTTTCGGTCATGACCCAGAGCTCATGACCATAGATGAGGATGGGAACATAGATCGACCGGTAAATTGAGAGCTTTGCCTTCCGGCACAGTTCCTTTTTCCCCACAACGGATCGATACAGCGTCCGCATTACTGAAGACGCCGCACGGTTCCGCCTGTCAAACTCACGATCCACTCTTCCCTCACTCGTGAACAAGACTCCGAGGTACTTGAACTCCTCCACTTGGGGCAGGGACTATAATCAATAACGGATGGAATTAAAGTGATATATATTGCTTTCATTGCCTGTTTATCAGCCCCCCAATCTTTAACCCTCAAAGCCCTCATCATATTTACCATTTTTTTACTTTCTCCACTATTTTCCTGATGTGGGTTGACTAGTTAATATATTTATCAAACCATATTCCTTAATATTTAAATAATCTTCTTATTTTAATTAATTTGGAGCTTGTTTTGAACCTTCCTCTTATGGTCAATGTTTATATTCACCTTGGAGAAAAGCAAACCACCAAGTTTAAAGGCCTACTGAAAGCCACTACTACCGACCACGCAGTCTGATAGTTTATATATCAATGATGAAATATTAACATTGCAACACATGCCAATACGGCCTTTTTAGTTTACTCAATTGCAATTTTAATTTTCGCGCCGAAAAATCCTTCTGAAAACGTCTCGGTATGATGACGCGTGCGCGTGACATAACGCATTGTAGAGGACATTTTCTTCCAGCACCATTTCCAGCTATAAGTCGTCTCTTTTCATCGCATAATTCCACAGTATTATGGACATCTGTGTTGCTGAATCTTTTGCAATTTGTTCAATGAATAATGGAGACGTCAAAGAAGAAAACTGTAGGTGGGAAGCGGTGTATTACGGCCGCCTTTAGCAACACAAACACAGTCGGTGTTTCATTGTTTACATTCCCGAAAGATGACGGTGAAGCTTTACTATGGAACAGAGATGTCAAGCGAACACGGTTGGATTAACTCATATTATGTTCTACTTATGGTCAATGTTTATATTCACCTTGGATAAAAGCAAACCACCAAGTTTAAAAGCCTACTAAAAGCCACTACTACTGACCATGCAGTCTGAGATTTTATACATCAATGATGAAATCTTAACATTGCAACACATGCCAATACGGCCTTTTTAGTTTACTCAATTGCAATTTTAATTTTCGCGCCGAAAAATCCTTCTGAAAACGTCTCGGTATGATGACGCGTGCGCGTGACATCACCCATTGTAGAGGACATTTTCTTCCAGCACCATTTCCAGCTATAAGTCGTCTCTTTTCATCGCATAATTCCACAGTAATATGGACGTCTGTGTTGCTGAATCTTTTGCTATTTGTTCAATGAATAATGGAGACGTCAAAGAAGAAAGCTGTAGGTGGGAAGTGGTGTATTGCGGCTGCCTTTAGCAACACAAACACAGCTGGTGTTTCATTGTTTACATTCCCGAAAGATGACGGTGAAGCTTTACTATGGAACAGAGATGTCAAGCGAACACGGTTGGATTAACTCATATTATGTTCTACTTATGGTCAATGTTTATATTCACTTTGGAGAAAAGCAAACCACCAAGTTTAAAAGCCTACTAAAAGCCACTACTACTGACCACGCAGTCTGAGATTTTATACATCAATGATGAAATCTTAACATTGCAACACATGCCAATACGGCCTTTTTAGTTTACTCAATTGCAATTTTAATTTTCGCGCCGAAAAATCCTTCTGAAAACGTCTCGGTATGATGACGCGTGCGCGTGACATCACCCATTGTAGAGGACATTTTCTTCTAGCACCATTTCCAGCTATAAGTAGTCTCTTTTCATCGCATAATTCCACAGTATTATGGACATCTGTGTTGCTGAATCTTTTGCAATTTGTTCATTGAATAATGGAGACGTCAAAGAAGAAAGCTGTAGGTGGGAAGTGGTGTATTGCGGCTGCCTTTAGCAACACAAACACAGCCGGTGTTTCATTGTTTACATTCCCGAAAGATGACGGTGAAGCTTTACTATGGAACAGAGCGGTCAAGCGAACACGGTTGGATTGGACCACACACACAGAGTACAGTGTATTATGCAGCGATTATTTCGAAAGATCGTGTTTCGAAGAGGGTCCCTTGCGAAGGGCAGAGACGGACATTGCCACCACCCGTCGACTGGTGCTGAAGAAAGGTGCGGGGCCGACCTTCAGGTTGTACAGGTATGGCCATATAATCTCACTAAAACACTAGTAAAACAATAGTGAATTGTGAATTATATTTATATATAGCGCTTTTCTCTAGTGACTCAAAGTGCTTTACATAGTGAAACCCAATATCGAAGTTCCATTTAAACCAGTGTGGGTGGCACTGGGAGCAGGTGGGTAAAGTGTCTTGCCCAAGGACACAATGGCAGTGACTAGGATGGCCAAAGCGGGAATCGGACCTGGAACCCTCAAGTTGCTGGCACGGCCACTCTACCAAACGAGCTATACCGAGCTATTATAAAGCTACAAAAAGACTCATCTCTCAGCCAGTTTGCTTGTCGCAATAGAGGTCTTTCTCTGAGGCAGGTCCTGAGGTGTCGAGATGTGACCACCTGTGATCTGAGCCTTCTCTGTTGGGGCTGATGGCAAGTGTTTATTCTTCATTTTGGCCTTGCCCATGTTGTAATCGCCAGAATCAAAATACTTTAGCCCTTTCTAAAGTCGTTTTCTCAGAAAATCTGAACCTCCTGGTCTAGCTCCAAGATTGGGATGCATGATCTTTATCTTGGCTTCTTCTGCTTTCTCTGGACTGACAACTTTGTCATCCATTTCCTGCACCAGGGGTGCGGGATCATGGATGAAAGAGTGCCGCACCTCTACTGTCGACCACTTGCAACTTAAATTGAGACTCAGCTCCAAATTCGTACTGCGCAATAAGCAGATAATGGATTTTCCAGAATTATCCTAGTAAATTTGTCTAATAACATCTGAATCGCTCCCACTGTAAAGTCTTTTTTTCTATGTTTTTTTTTTCTAGTCCTTCACTCTCACTTTCCTCATCCACTAATCTTTCATCCTCACACAAATTAATGGGGAAATCGTCGCTTTCTCGGTCCGAATCGCTCTTGCTGCTGGTGGCCATGATTGTAAACAATGTTCAGATGTGAGGAGCTCCACAACCAGTGACATCACGCGCACATCGTCTGCTACTTCCGGTAAAGGCAAGGCTTTTTTCATCAGCACCAAAAGTTGCAAACTTTATCGTGGATGTTCTCTACTAAATCCTTTCAGCAAAAATATGGCAATATCGCGAAATGATCAAGTATGACACATAGAATGGACCTGCTATCCCCGTTTGAATAAGAAAATCTCACTTCAGTAGGCCTTTAAGTAAATAGTGGTGTTTCAGTTTCAGCACATAATGAGATAAGGCCTCTAAGTTTGACATTTGCATGTGGATTGAATCACTTCTTGTGGAAAGAGGCCCTAATTGGGACTTTGGAATGCAAACATGATAACCATATCCTTGAGAAAAGACTACGAGACTAGCTCAACGCCAACATTTGACTTAAAGCAGTTATTTTAGGGCGGTATAGCTCGGTTGGTAGAGCGGCCGTTCCAGCAACTTGAGGGTTGCGGGTTCGCTCCCCGCTTCTGCCATCCTAGTCACTGCCGTTGTGTCCTTGGGCAAGACACTTTAACCACCTGCTCCCAGTGCCACCCACGCTGGTTTAAATGTAACTTAGATATTGGGTTTCAATTTGTAAAACGCTTTGAGTCACTAGAGAAAAAGCGCTATATAAATATAATTCACTTCACTTGTTTTCCAGTCACTACACACAAACATCTTACATGGTCAGGATGTGCTCTCCTGACTTAGCACACACACACACACAGACAGGAAGAAGGAAAATAAAAACTAATGGTTTGGCTTCCTGCGATGAGGTGGCAACTTGTCCAGGGTGTACACCGCCTTCCGCCCGATTGTAGCTGAGATAGGCACCAGCGCCCCTGCGACCCCAAAGGGAATAAGCGGTATAAGACTGATGGATGGATGGTTTGGCTTCTCCAAGTTAGGAGTGCCTCATTTTCTTGACCTCCAGGGTACTGCAGTCCTGTATAAGGACACTCGCTTGTAATAAAGCAACGTTTTGTTTAGTTAAGCATCTCCGACATCTCTTCGGATCCAGACGCACTGCTGTGTCACCTTTCTGTCCGGAAGAGGATGACAAGACCAAAAATACACTTCACAGGTCTCAAAGTAGTTTTTTTTTTGCCCTACTCTCTGTCCGTCTCGCTACCTTTTTTCTTACTGTCAGCAGAATAAACTTGCTTTTCTGTCAACTGATGTTGTTTGAGACATCAAATTAATACTCTGTGATCCCCTTGTGCAAAGCAACGGACAAACACCCACCTTCTAAAATCTTAGAAAAGCTTTTTGTTGTAGACTAGACAGCTTTATAGAAAAACAGTCAATATGGGTTTAGATCAGACAGAACAACACCTGCATTAATGGTGTTAACAGAAGAGATTGTTATTGACAGTAAGAAGTAAGCTATTGGGGTATTCATAGACTTAAAAGAACGTTTTCAACACAATAGATTATTATCTACTAAAAAAAAATGGAACAGTGTGGTATGAGAGGGCTTGTTTTGGACTGGTTAAACACAGCAATCTGTAAAACTGGATGCCTTGAGTCACATCACTTCACTTCACTTAACTGTGGAGTCCCGCAGGGGTCAATCTTAGGACCAAAACTGTTTAGTTCATACAAAAGCGACTCACGCAGAGCATGGAAAATATTAAAACTCGACACAAATACACTTTGTACAGGTCTAGAGTTGCAGCAACGGTTGGATGTGGTCACAAAACAAGAAGTGAGTCAACTGAAATTATTGCTTAACAAAAGTATCACTGAATTTAGAGAAAACCAAATGTGTGCTTTTTGGTAACAGTAAAATAAATATGCAGGAAATTAATGAAGTAACTGTGTTACAAAAAAAGGTCAGTTAGAATAATATATAATGTTGGATATAGAGAACATACAAATGCTTCATTTATTGATTCAAAAATATTGAAATTCAATGATTCGGTGCATTTGCAAACACCTGAAATGATGCACAAACCCCGTTTCCATATGAGTTGGGAAATTGTGTTAGATGTAAATATAAACGGAATATAATGATTTGCAAATCCTTTTCAACCCATATTCAGTTGAATGCACTACAAATACAAGATATTTGATGTTCAAACTCATAAACTTTGTTTTTTTTTGCAAATAATAATTAACTTAGAATTTCATGGATGCAACACGTGCCAAAGTAGTTGGGAAAGGGCATGTTCACCACTGTGCTACATCACATTTTCTTTCAAAAACACTCAATAAACGTTTGGGAACTGAGGAAACTAATTGTTAAAGCTTTGAAAGTGGAATTCTTTCTCATTCTTGTTTTATGTAGAGCTTCAGTCGTTCAACAATCCGGGGTCTCCGCTGTCGTATTTTACGCTTCATAATGCGCCACACATTTTCCATGGGAGACAGGTCTGGACTGCAGGCGGGCCAGGAAAGTACCCGCATTCCTTTTTTAAGAAGCCACGCTGTTGTAACACTTGTCTTGCTGAAATAAGCAGGGGCATCCATGATAACGTTGCTTGGATGACAACATATGTTGCTCCAAAACCTGTATGGACCTTTCAGCATTAATGGTGCCTTCACAGATGTGTAAGTTACCCATGCCTTGGGCACTAATACACCCCCATACCATCACAGATGCCGGCTTTTGAACTTTGCGCCTATAACAATCCGAATGGTTATTTTCCTCTTTGTTCCGGAGGACACCACGTCCTCTGTTTCCAAATAAAATTTGAAATGTGGATTCATCAGACCACAGAACACCTTTGCACTTTGCGTCAGTCCATCTCTGATGAGCTCGGGCCCAGCCAAGCCGGAGGCGTTTCAGGATATTGTTGATAAATGGGTTTGGCTTTAAATAGTAGAGTTTTAACTTGCACTTGCAGATGTAGCCACCAACTGTAGTTACTGACAGTGGTTTTCTGAAGTGTTCCAGAGCCCATGTGGTGATATTCTTTACACACTGATGTCGGTTTATAATGCAGTACCGCCTGAGGGATCAAAAGTCCATATTATCATCGCTTACGTGCAGGGATTTCTCCAGATTCTCTGAATTTTTGGATGATTTTGCAGACCGTAGATGTTAAAATCCCTAAATTCCTTGCAATAGCTCGTTGAGAAATGTTGTTCTAAAACTGTTCGACAATTTGCTTACAAAGTGGTGCCTCTCGCCCCATCCTTGTTTGTGAATTACTTAGCATTTCATGGAAGCTGCTTTTATACCCAATCATGGCACCCACCTGTTCCCAATTAGCCTGCACACCTGTGGGAGGTTCCATATAAGTGTTTGATGAGCATTCCTCAACTTTATCAGTATTTATTGCCACCTTTCTCAACCTCTTTGTGTTGTTGGCATCAAATTCTAAAGTTAATGATTAATTACAAAACAAAAAATGTTTATCAGTTTGAACATCAGATATCTTGTCTTTGTAGCATATTCACCTGAATATGGGTTGAAAATTATTTGCAAATCATTGTATTCTGTTTATATTTACATCTCACACAATTTCCCAACTCATATGGAAACAGGGTTTGTACAAAGCAAACCATAACATGCTAGCCAAGAATGTATCCATCCATCCATCCATTTTCTACCGCTTATTCCCTTTCGGGGTCGCGGGGGGCGCTGGCGCCTATCTCAGCTACAATCGGGCGGAAGGCGGTGTACACCCTGGACAAGTCGCCACCTCATCGCAGGGCCAACACAGATATACAGACAACATTCACACTCACATTCACACACTAGGGCCAATTTAGTGTCACCAATCAACCTATCCCCAGGTGCATGTCTTTGGAGGTGGGAGGAAGCCGGAGTACCCGGAGGGAACCCACGCATTCACGGGGAGAACATGCAAACTCCACACAGAAAGATCCCGAGCCTGGATTTGAACCCAGGACTGCAGGAACTTCGTATTGTGAGGCAGACGCATTAACCCCTTTGCCACCGTGAAGCCCTAGCCAAGAATGTATATAACCTTAAAGGAAAATCTAGCTGAAAACATCTGTATGCACGTACAACTCTAAAGACCTTCAGCATATCAGTATGTGGAATTCAATGATGGAATGGATTAAGTAAATGAATCAAACAATGTACTAACATAATCCACTTTAAGAGTGTTTACAAAGTACAAAGAATAATTATGATAAACATCTTGTACGTTATTGAAAATGATGGATTATTCATCTCATTTTTGCGAATCATAGGACAAGCTTCTGCTTCTTCCTGCTCCTTTTAAGACTCAATTCAAATTGTGATGACCTATGAATTGTTAATATTAACATGTGACCAAGTAAAGGTAAGCACATTTTTAGGAGTTTTTATGAATGGTAAATTAAGCCGAAAACAACATAAAAATCAGAAAATGACTGCAACATTAAATGGAACAATACCAATTACTGGACCAACTTTTAAAGCATACATTGCTTATTGCATAAATGTCTGAGGACATAAATAGGATTGGAGGAGATGCGGATGAGGGGACAGGGCTGCGGAGCTAGCACTGAGCGCTGGGACGGAGAGGCTTCGCGGTGTCTTTACTGGGTGAGCAGGTGTCGGACACCTCAGTCACCTTGGACGTATCCTCGCTCATCCATACGGACTGGACACTGGCCGAAAGTGGAGACTGCTGTCTTGGTTGCTTTGTTGGGTCTGCTCCTGTCTCTGACCATGCTCCCTCCACCCCAGCGGACGATGGCGTGGAACACCGCAGAGGCCACCACAGTGTATATGTTTCTTTTACTTTTTATTCATAGCTGAATGTAGAAGTGTCTGCTTGTATCTGCTGCTTTAATGTCCTCTGTGTTCTTTGATGTTTCCCACTTACACACATGTAAGAGGGATGTGTACTATGGCTATGAGTTGTTGTTTTTTTCCCTTGGCCTCAGTCTGCACCCCCTCTCCAGGGCCCAGGCTAACACCGATTTTTTTATTTTATTTTAATCTTCTATTCCCCCCCCCTTGTTTACCTGTATCTCATCTTTTTTGTAAGGGGCGCTGGAAGCCGGCAGACCCGTCAGCGATCCTGTTCTGTCTCCCTGTAATGTTTGTCTGATCTTGAATGGGATTGTGCTGAAAATGTTTATTTTCCTGAAGGAACTCTCCTGACGGAATAAATAAAGTACTATCTAATCTAATCTAATCTAATCTAGAAAACAATCACAAAACAAGCATCATATTAAAAAAGCGAGAAATAAAGAGTCACACATTTTAAAAGTCAATGATCTTGTATAAAAGACAACTGTTTAAATGATGTCAATCAATCAATCAATCAATCAATGTTTATTTATATAGCCCCAAATCACAAATGTCTCAAAGGACTGCACAAATCATTACAACTACAACATCCTCGGAAGAACCCACAAAAGGGCAAGGAAAACTCACACCCAGTGGGCAGAGAGAATTCACATCCAGTGGGACGCCAGTGACAATGCTGACTATGAGAAACCTTGGAGAGGACCTCAGATGTGGGCAACCCCCCCCCTCTAGGGGACCGAAAGCAATGGATGTCGAGCGGGTCTAACATGATACTGTGAAAGTTCAATCCATAGCGGCTCCAACACAGCCGCGAGAGTTCAGTTCAAGCGGATCCAAGACAGCAGCGAGAGTCCCGTCCACAGGAAACCATCTCAAGCGGATCAGCAGAGTAGAGACGTCCCCAACCGATACAGGCGAGCGGTCCATCCTGGGTCCCGACGAGCGGTCCATCCTGGGTCTCGACTCTGGACAGCCAGTACTTCATCCATGGTCATCGGACCGGACGCCCTCCACAAGGGAGGGGGGGACATAGGAGAAAGAAAAGAAGCGGCAGATCAACTGGTCTAAAAAGGAGGTCTATTTAAAGGCTAGAGTATACAGATGAGTTTTAAGGTGAGACTTAAATGCAACTGCAACATTAAATGGAACAATACCAATTACTGGACCAACTTTTAAAGCATACATTGCTTATTGCATAAATGTCTGAGGACATAAATAGGACTGGAGGAGATGCGGATGAGGGGACAGGGCTGCGGAGCTAGCACTGAGCGCTGGGACGGAGAGGCTTCGCGGTGTCTTGGCTGGGTGAGCAGGTGTCGGACACCTCAGTCACCTTGGACGTATCCTCGCTCATCCATGCGGACTGGACACTGGCCGAGAATGGAGACTGCTGTCTTGGTTGCTTTGTTGGGTCTGCTCCTGTCTCTGGCCATGCTCCCTCCACCCCAGCGGACGATGGCGTGGAACACCGCAGAGGCCACCACAGTGCATATGTTTCTTTTACTTTTTATTCATAGCTGAATGTAGAAGTGTCTGCTTGTATCTGCTGCTTTAATGTCTTTAATGTCCTCTGTGTTCTTTGATGTTTCCCACTTACACACATGTAAGAGGGATGTGTACTATGGCTATGAGTTGTTGTTTTTTTCCCTTGGCCTCAGTCTGCACCCCCTCTCCAGGGCCCAGGCTAACACCGATTTTTTTATTTTATTTTAATCTTCTATTCCCCCCCCCCCTTGTTTACCTGTATCTCATCTTTTTTGTAAGGGGCGCTGGAAGCCGGCAGACCCGTCAGCGATCCTGTTCTGTCTCCCTGTGATGTTTGTCTGATCTTGAATGGGATTGTGCTGAAAATGTTTATTTTCCTGAAGGAACTCTCCTGACGGAATAAATAAAGTACTATCTAATCTAATCTAATCTAGAAAACAATCACAAAACAAGCATCATATTAAAAAAGCGAGAAATAAAGAGTCACACATTTTAAAAGTCAATGATCTTGTATAAAAGACAACTGTTTAAATGATGTCAATCAATCAATCAATCAATCAATGTTTATTTACTGTATATAGCCCCAAATCACAAATGTCTCAAAGGACTGCACAAATCATTACGACTACAACATCCTCGGAAGAACCCACAAAAGGGCAAGGAAAACTCACACCCAGTGGGCAGGGAGAATTCACATCCAGTGGGACGCCAGTGACAATGCTGACTATGAGAAACCTTGGAGAGGACCTCAGATGTGGGCAACCCTCCCCCCTCCAGGGGACCGAAAGCAATGGATGTCGAGCGGGTCTAACATGATACTGTGAAAGTTCAATCCATAGAGGATCCAACACAGCCGCGAGAGTTCAGTTCAAGCGGATCCAAGACAGCAGCGAGAGTCCCGTCCACAGGAAACCATCTCAAGCGGATCAGCAGCGTAGAGATGTCCCCATCCGATACAGGCGAGCGGTCCATCCTGGGTCTCGACTCTGTATAAAGTAAATAATAATATACTCCCAGAAGTGGTCCAGAAGACATTTCAGATGTGAACCAGTAGATATGATCTATTATGTGTACTCAAAAGCATGAACAAATGTATAAAAAAAAAAAAATAATAAAATAAAAAAAAAATTGTACATCATATAAATGAGTTAATCTATGGCAGGGGTCGGGGACCTTTTTGGCTGAGAGAGCCATGAAAGCCAAATATTTCAAAATGTATTTCCGTGAGAGCCATATAATATTTTATTACCACTGAATACAACTACACGCGTGCATTTTTAAGTAAGACCAACATTTTAGAGTATAATAAGTCTCGTATTCTTTTGAATGACATTGGTATTCTGAAGCTAACCAATAATAAATACAATTCTTCTTACCATTAATGCGATTTTTTGAACGGGTGCGGTAGAAAACGGATGGATGGATTAAAATGCATGAGGATGTTTATATTTTGAACATCTTCTGTAACACTGATTTCCAGCGGAACTATTCATTACTTATCGTGTTAAGCAAATATTTATCTGAGAGCCAGATGCAGTCATCAAAAGAGCCACAGGTTCCCTACCCCTGATCTATGGAATCATTTAAAATTGGAAACTAAAATATGTAACACTTCATTACTTCAAAAACGTATATAATAACACCAATGACTAAGTATAAAAGTGATACACAAAATGTTTATTGCATGTAGCATGTATTTTGTAGCGTTTACTCTCACACTTTCAGTCAAATTGTTTTGTTCATTTTGAAATAAAAGTACACATTATTGCATAACAACGCATGTAGTTGACTGGAAAAAGCACTAAACCTTATCGATAAATGTAGAAGCATATTAACAAGAGTGTTACACACACAGAACAATGATGTCACACATGTCATATGTGCTGATGTTAGAAAGTTAAAGTTAACAAGTTTTAAGTTTATTTCAAGTCCTCCAGTTTCATTTGCTGCTGCTGTTCTCACCAGCACACTTGTGTTTCTTACACTGGTATTTATAAGAGAATCTTTCACCACACACACTGCAACTCAACACTTTCTCACCTGTGTGTATTCTCAAGTGTACCTGAAGGTATGATCGATCACAAAAGCTTTTGTTGCAGAACAAACAGGAATATGGTTTTTCACCAATGTGGGTTCTTACATGTAATTTCAAATGCTGACTTGTTACACAACCTTTACCGCAGATTGAACAAATAAAAGGTTTTTCTCCGGTGTGCGTTCTTATGTGTATTTTCAGATTTTGACTTTGTACAAAACCTTTACCGCAGACGGAACAGGTAAAACGGTTTTTACCTGTGTGTGATATGATGTGTCTTTTCAAAGACGGACTTCGTCTAAAACCTTTACCACAGACTGAACAGATACAATGTTCTTCTTCAGTGTGTATTCGCATGTGTTGATTCAATCTACCTTTTCGTGCAAAACTTTTACCACATTCTGAGCAGGAAAAAGGTTTTTCTCCAGTGTGTACACTCATGTGTAACTTCAAATTGTGACGTTGTCCAAAACCTTTACCACATATGGAACAAGACCATTTTTTTTCTCCAGTGTGACTTCTAAGGTGTCTTCTAAAATTACTGCGGTCATTAAAAGTTTTGTCGCATAGAGAACATTGAAAACGTTTGTTGTCAGTGTGACATGTCTTATCATCTTTAGAGTCTTCATCATCAGTGTCAGGAGAGTGTGAGGTTGTGTCCTCACTATCTGAGAGTGGAGCTAAGAACTTGTCTGCTTGTGATCCTCCACAGTGGTCTCCATCAGCTTCTGTTGTCATGTGTTGTGTTGAGCTGCTGCTTGGAGGCTCCCCCCCTCCCCTCTTCTCACTTTCACCTTTGACCTCATCATTTTCACCCTTCACAATAATCCTCAACACTGGGAACTCCTCCAACCATTCAGGATTCTCTCCCTCCTGGCTGATGCTATGTTCCTCCTCTTCCTCTTTAAAGTGGGGGGGATCAGCCGCCCCCGCTTTCCGTTCTTTAAGATAAGGGGTCAGTCTCTGCTCTATCGATAAACTCCACTCCTTTTGCTCAGGTAGAAGTTGTTCTTCACGGACGCCTGCAAGACACAAGAAGACAAACACATGCTTTAGTAACCTCCAGCCTTACTCAGTCACATGAGCCATGCTTTTTGACATGTTTTTCCCTCCAACTGCTGGTATTCTAAATAATTGACAGAAAAAAATTCCAAATTTGTGACACTTACAAAAAAATCCCGACTTTTTTCCCTACAACTGCTGGTACTCTAAATGAGTGACAGAAAAAAATCTTGACTTTTTCATACTTAGGAAAAAATCCAGACTTATTGACACTTAGGAAAAATCCCAACTTTATTCCCTCCAACTGTTGGTACCCTAAATAAATGACATAAAAAATCCTGACTTTTTGACGCTTAGAAAAAAATCTCAACTTTTTGACGTTTCGGAAAAATCCAGACTTTTTGACACTTGGGAAAAAATACGGATTTTTGTACAATAAGGAAAAATCCAGACTTTTGGACACTTAGGAAAAATCCAGACTTTTTGACACTTGGGAAAAATCCCGATTTTTTGACACTTAGGGAAAAATCCCGAATTTTTGACACTTGGGAAAAATCCCGACTTTTTGACACTTAGGAAAAATCCCGACTTTATTCCCTCCAACTGTTGGTACCCTAAATAAGTGACATAAAAAATTCTGACTTTTTGACGCTTAGAAAAAAATCTCAACTTTTTGACGCTTAGGAAAAATCCAGACTTTTTGACAATTGGGAAAAAATACGGATTTTTGTACAATAAGGAAAAATCCAGACTTTTGGACACTTAGGGAAAAATCCAGACTTGTTGACACTTGGGAAAAATCACGACTTTTTGACACTTAGGGAAAAATCACGACTTTTTGACACTTACAAAAAAATCCCAACTTTTTTCCCTACAACTGCTGGTACTCTAAATGAGTGACAAAACAAATCTTGACTTTTTCACACTTTGGAAAAAATCCAGACTTTTTCATAAAAACACTTAAGAAAAATCCAGATTTTTTGACTCTTAGGAAAAATCCAGACTTTATTCCCTCCAACTGTTGGTACCCTAAATAAGTGACATAAAAAATCCCGACTTTTTGACACTTGGGAAAAAAATCCCGATTTTTGTACGATTAGGAAAAATCCAGACTTTTTGACACTTGGGAAAAAATCCCGATTTTTGTACGATTAGAAAAAATCCCGATTTTTGTACGATTAGGAAAAATCCCGATTTTTTGACACTTGGGAAAAATCCCGACTTTTTGACACTTGGGAAAAATCCACACTTTTTGACACTTGGGAAAAATCCACACTTTTTGACACTTGGGAAAAATCCACACTTTTTGACACTTGGGAAAAATCCACACTTTTTGACACTTGGGAAAAATCCACACTTTTTGACACTTGGGAAAAATCCACACTTTTTGACACTTGGGAAAAATCCACACTTTTTGACACTTGGGAAAAATCCACACTTTTCGACACTTGGGAAAAATCCACAATTTTTGACACTTGGGAAAAATCCACACTTTTTGACACTTGGGAAAAATCCACACTTTTTGACACTTAGGAAAAACCCCGACTTTTTGACACTTGGGAAAAATCCACACATTTTGACACTTGGGAAAAATCCACACTTTTTGACACTTGGGAAAAATCCCGACTTTTTGACACTTGGGAAAAATCCCGACTTTTTGACACTTGGGAAAAATCCCGACTTTTTGACACTTGGGAAAAATCCCAACTTTTTGACACTTGGGAAAAATCCCAACTTTTTGACACTTGGGAAAAATCCCGACTTTTTGACACTTGGGAAAAATCCACACTTTTTGACACTTGGGAAAAATCCACACTTTTTGACACTTGGGAAAAATCCACAATTTTTGACACTTGGGAAAAATCCACACTTTTTGACACTTGGGAAAAATCCACACTTTTTGACACTTGGGAAAAATCCCGACTTTTTGACACTTGGGAAAAATCCACACATTTTGACACTTGGGAAAAATCCCGACTTTTTGACACTTGGGAAAAATCCACACTTTTTGACACTTGGGAAAAATCCACACTTTAAGACACTTAGGAAAAATCCCGACCTTTTGACACTTAGGAAAAATCCCGACTTTTTGACCCTTTGAAAAAAATCCAGATATGTACCTTAATTTTGTAAGAAAAGACAAACCCACCAGCCGAAATTGAGTCTCAAGAGCACCAGAACTACCACCGCTAATGCGAGGCCGCCATTAACGGAATGGTCAACATGGAGCTGTTCGCTACCTACACTTCCACTTCCATGGCATTTTACTTCTCCCGACATGACATGGCCCTTCCAGGCTTTGCTCATTTCTTGTATGTCCAAACGTTTGGCCTGTACTGTATATTGCGCTGTATCATTTAATATAGATTTGATAATATTACTATTTTAAAACGTGTTACAAAGGTTCGTAGTTTAGTTGCTGACATATGTATTAACATATTATATTAATTCCAATTGTAATATTTTCTCAAAACTATTATTAATTTACTTGTTAATTTACTGTTGTTATCTGGTTACTTTCCGTTGTAACATGTTGTATCTACACGTCTGTTAAAATGTAATAATAACTTATTCTTCTGTTGTTTGGTTCTGTACACTAGTTCTGGGTGATCCAATACCAAGTAGCTACAGGGGCAGTATTGTTCTTACCAATGCTGATACTGATATTCCACATTTTCACTATCATTCAATTATACATTTTTTGATCACGATTACAATCAAACAAAAACAGGATGGTAGTGTAACAAGCGCTGGGAAATATGGCTGAAAACGTTATCACGATATAATGTTTTTATGTTGGACGATATCGATAGTTGATTGTTCTTATGACCTATTGAAAATATGGACCAGTAGAAAAATATAACAAATGTTAACATTTTCATTTCAAATGTAACCTTCATCTGATGATAATCCCTCAGCTATCAAGGCAGAAAGCAAGCATGAAAAACACTCTTTAAGGTGAAATGATAAGGATTATGTAAGAAATACCTAATAAATTGTAACAAAATAGAGCAAAGTGAGAACATGTAAACATAGAGAAACCTGAGAAGAGCAAGTATTTGCAAGTTTAGTGCCAGGAAGTTGCGTGGTCTATGAAACATTTAGTTTGCTCTGTTATTTCTATATATTTTTTTTAAGTATGGAAAGGAACTTTTGCTCTGCATTAATTATTACTCAATTATTATTGGACCAAATTGTTGTTTTAAAATAGCACATTTGTTATATTTTATTATTTATTTGAGTTATATAGTTCTGCACTTTAGTTCCGACCTGTTTTTATTGACCCAGCCTTCAAAGTGTTCTAAAAAAAAAAACTTCAAAACAGTCAATCAGCACTTTATTTACAAGCTGCAGGTATATATACAATGTAGAGAGAGAAACCTTCATAACAATATGTAATGTTTTATATACACACTGCAAGTATATATATCATGTAGTAACAGACACCTTCATAACAATATGTAATATGTACAATATACACACTTCAATTATATAACAATATGTAATAATATGTACAATATATACACAGCAAGTTTATATATATAATGTAGTAACAGACACCTTCATAACAATATGGAATATGTACAATATACACACTGCAAGTATATATTATATTGTAGTAACAAACACCTTCATAACAATATGTAATATGTACAATATACACACTGCAAGTATATATTATAATGTAGTAACAAACACCTTCATAACAATATGTAATATGCACAATATACACACTGCAAGTATATATTATAATGTAGTAACAGACACCTTCATAACAATATGGAATATGTACAATATACACACTGCAAGTATATATTATAATGTAGTAACAAACACCTTCATAACAATATGTAATATGTACAATATACACACTGCAAGTATATATTATAATGTAGTAACAGACACCTTCATAACAATATGTAATATGTACAATATACACACTGCAAGTATATATATATAATGTAGTAACAGACACCTTCATAACAATATGTACAATATACACACTTTAAGTAAATATATATAACGTAGTAACAGACACCTTCATAACAATATGTAATATGTACAATATACACACTGCAAGTATATATATATAATGTAGTAACATACACCTTCATAACAATATGTAATATGTACAATATACACACTGCAAGTATATATTATAATGTAGTAACAGACACCTTCATAACAATATGGAATATGTACAATATACAAACTGCAAGTATATATTAGAATGTAGTAACAAACACCTTCATAACAATATGTAATATGAACAATATACACACTGCAAGTATATATTATAATGTAGTAACAGACACCTTCATAACAATATGTAATATGTACAATATACACGCTGCAAGTATATATATATAATGTAGTAACAGACACCTTCATAACAATATGTAATATATACAATATACACACTTTAAGTAAATATATATAACGTAGTAACAGACACCTTCATAACAATATGTAATATGTACAATATACACACTGCAAGGATATATATAATGTAGTAACAGACACCTTCATAACAATATGTAATAATATGTACAATATACACACTGCAAGTATATATATATATATATATATATATATATATATATATATATATATATAAATAATTGCAGTGTGTATATTGTACATAGCATTACATATATATATATATAATGTAGTAACAGAAACCTTCATAACAATATGTAATATGTTTTATATACACACTGCAAGTTTATATATATAATGTAGTAAAACACACCTTCATAACAATATGTATATGTACAATATACACACTGCAAGTATATATATATAATGTAGTAACAGACACCTTCATAACAATATGTAATATGTACAATATACACACTTTAAGTAAATATATATAATGTAGTAACAGACACCTTCATAACAATATGTAATATGTAAAATATACACACTGCAAGTATATATATATATAATGTAGTAACAGACACCTTCATAACAATATGTAATATGTACAATATACACACTTTAAGTAAATATATATAATGTAGTAACAGACACCTTCATAACAATATGTAATATATACAATATACACACTGCAAGTATATATATAGTGTAGTAACAGACACCTTCATAACAATATGTAATATGTACAATATACACACTGCAAGTATATATATAATGTAGTAACAGACACCTTCATAACAATATGTAATATGTTCAATATTTACCCTATTTTGGTAATTTTATGCATTACCGGAACTTCTTTCCTCAGTGCATTTATTTCCGGTTCTAAAGCATCGCACTTCCAACTTTTGGCAACAAAGCTGTTTTTACTTCCAGATACAAAAGTGAGTGTGTTCTAATCATGGCACACTTAGTCACAGACGACGAAGTTTCTGGGTGTTGTTGATAAATGGCTTTCGCTTTCTATAGTAGAGTTTTAACTTGCACGTACAGATGTAGCGAACAAAAGTGGTTTACTGAAGTGATTTTGAGCCCATGTGGTGATATCCTTTACACACTGATGTCGCTTTTTGATGCAGTACCGCCTGAGGAATCAAAGGTCCGTAATATCATCGCTTACCTGCAGGAATTTCTCCAGATTCTCTCAACCTTTTGATGATATTTTGGACCATTGATGGTGAAATCCCTAAATTCCTTGCAACAGCTCATTGAGAAATGTTGTTCTTCAACTGTTCGACAATTTGCTCACGTATTTGTTCACAAAGTGGTGACCCTCGCCCCATCCTAGTTTGTGGATGACTGAGCATTTCATAGAAGCTGCTTTTATACCCAATCATGGCACCCACCTGTTCCCAGTTAGCCTGTTCACCTGTGGGTTGTTTCAAATAAGTGCTTGATGAGCATTCCTCAACTTTCTCTGTCTTTTTTGTAATTTGCGCCACCTTTTTTGAAACATGTTTCAGGCATCAAATTCCAAATGAGCTAATATTTGCAAAAAATGACAAAAGTTTCTCAGTTCGAACTTTAAGTATCTTGTTTTTGCAGTGTATTAAAATGAATATATGTTGAAAAGGATTTACAAATCACTGTATTCTGAACAGGAACACTTCAGAAAACCACTGTCATTAACTACAGTTTGTCACTACACCTGTAAGTGCAAGTTAAAACTATAATATGCAAAGCCAAAGTATTTTATCAACAACACCCAGAAACACGACCAGCTTCGCTGGGCCTGACCTCATCTAAGATGGACTGATGCAAAGAGGGAAAGTGTTCTGCGGTCAGAAGAGTCCACATTTCAAATCGTCATATCGTGATAACAAATGTTGATGACACATTCTAACCGTGTGCGCAAATTTGAAAGCAACGACCCAACAAACGCGTCTTCAACCAAATGTAGCATCCTCGCTAGCAGCTAACGTCCCTCCACAGTACAATGCTACTTTGGAGTCAGTAATCTTTAACTCCATGGCGACAACTTCAGTATGTTTCTTGCAAGTGTTATGATCACTGGAGGACGAGGGATGGCTAAACACACTACACTACACAACCTAGGAGGATATGCTAAACGCAAGTGAGAACTCTTCAAAGTAAACAAAGGTGGGCGGATCGATACAAATATCTGCAGTAACGATACCAAAAATAACGTACAGTTTTGCAGGAGTTTTAGCATTTTTTGGCACGGACTTGTCCAGGATTTTTCATTATCTTACCATTCCCTTTCACCACAATGTTTACAAACGCTGTCCTCCACAATGGCTCGAGTTGTGACGTTGGTGAAAAAATGTTCTACGTTTTATTTTCACTGGCTTCAGTTAAGCATGAAATGATTTGTTCCACGGCCACAAGTGGTTTAACTTCACTTAACATCTTACACAAATAACTCTGTGGGCTTTCATACCATCTGCTACTAGCTAAACTCTGCTGTAACTTACACAGCACCGCATTCTTAAATTCTGACCAGGCTGTACAGCTAATTAGTTTAAGCGTTGATTTGTAATAAAAATAATGTTAATAGAATTTTGAATACCTTTCAACGACATATGTAATATTTTTAATGAGATTTTGATCAGATTTAAGTCATTTTAAGGCCTTAAATTCTAATGATTAGATTCAAGACTGAGCATGAAGTGATGAAGCCTACTTGGATGAGAGGACAAAGGTCTTGTAAGACAAAGTGAAGAGTCCAGTTGTGATGGATTGAATGCCCTGAGAATAAAATGATATGTGGATGTTGTGCTTACTTGGACTGTGATGAAGCTGTGAGGACTCAGGTGGTTTGTCTTCATGCTCTTCAGTCTTCACAGAGACAACAGTCAGTGGGAACTTGCTGAGATCTGCTTCCTCCTGAGGGATCCACAGTTCCTCCTCTTCCTCTTTAATGTGTGGGGGCTGCTGGACGTCTGTTGGGTAAATAGGTATATACGATTAAAGGGGATCATTATCACAATTTCAAAAGGGTTAAAAACAATAAAAATCAGTTCCCAGTTGCTTGTTGTATTTTTTGAAGTTTTTTTCAAAATTTTACCTGTCTCGGAATATCCCTAAATAAAGCTTTAAAGTGCCTTATTTTCGGCTCTCTGCGAAGACACTGGCCATTTCCCTGTGACGTCATACAGTGCTGCCAATGTAAACAAACAATGGGAATACCACAGCAAGATATAGTGACATTAGCTCGGATTCAGACTCGGATTTCAGCGACTTAAGCGATTCAACAGATTACGCATGTATTGAAACAGATGGTTGGAGTATGAAAGTATTGAAGAAGAAACTGAAGCTATTGAGCGAATAGCTATTGACGCTATTCATAGCCATAGCATGGCCGAATAGCTGCGTTATCATCGCCGGTAAAATGTGCGGACCAAACAATCAGGACTTTCGCATCTTTTGACACTGGAGCAACTTAAATCCGTCGATTGGTAAGTGGTTTTTTTCGCATTAAATGTGGGTGGAAGGAAACGTAATATGGTTGCAAATGCATCTCAGGTTATCCATACATCTCTGTGCCATGTCTGCTTTAGCACCGCCGGTAAATAGCATGTTAGCACCGATTAGCGTAGCATGTTAGCATCGATTAGCTGGCAGTCAACATCAACAAAACTCACCTTTGTGATTTCGTTGACTATCGTTGCAAATGCATCTGCAGGTTATCCATACATCTCTGTGCCATGTCTGCCTTAGCATCGTCGGTCAAATGTGGAGACACTCCGGTACATTCAATGGGGGTCTGGCGGCAGACACTTTCGCATATTCGGGCCAGTGGTGCAACTTGAATCCCTCCCTGTTAGTGTTGTTACACCCTCCGACAACACACCGACGAGGCATGATGTCTCCAAGGTTCCAAAAAATAGTCAAAAAAACGGAAAATAACAGAACTGTGACCCGGTGTTTGTAATGTGTTGAAAATGAAAATGGTGGGTGTGTTACCTCGGCGACGTCACATTCTGATGTCATCGCCTCCAGCGCGATAAACAGAAAGGCGTTTAATTCGCCAAAATTCACCCATTTAGAGTTAGGAAATCGGTTAAAAAAATAGATGGTCTTTTTTCTGCACCATCAAGGTATATATTGACGCTTACATAGGTCTGGTGATAATGTTCCCCTTTAAGGAAAATCAGATATAGTTTTTAACATAATGAAATCATTTGTGTTTATTGTGTGTGTGTTGAGTTGAAAGTGTGTAGCTAATCAACAAAAAAAAAACAAGGTAAAGAGTTAATTATTTCTGAGCTAGGGCTGAGCGATATATCGACATACTCGATATATCGTGGGTTTGTCTCTGTGCGATATAGAACATGATAATATCGTGATATTCGAGTATACGTTCTCACGTAGTTGCTTTTAGCTGCTGGCATTACACTACAGGCTTTTATCACTCTTTCTTGTCTCTCATTCTCACATACAGCACGCACCTTCTTACATATAATCACATACTGTCACCTCATATGTCACTTACCTATACGCCCTTGCAGAGCAGAGAGGTAACAGCATGGGTAACAGTAGCTGTGGTGCGAGTGGTAATACGAGAGAAAGAAGGTGCCAATCTGGTCACAAATGAAGGTAGAATTATTTCCCAAGAAAAACAGCAGGGGGTCTGGCGGTGGTTTGGCTTCACATGTCAAACAGACAACCGGAATATGTCAAGTGTGGGGCAAAAGCATTGCTACAAAAAGTAGCATTACTGCTTATATGTAGCATCATATGAAAAGTCACCTGCTACAGAATGAAGAGTGCTTACTCCGAAATTTTTTTTTTTTTTGTAAGGGGCGCTGGAAGCCGGCAGACCCGTCAGCGATCCTGTTCTGTCTCCCTTTAATGTTTGTCTGATCTTGAATGGGATTGTGCTGAAAATTGTAATTTTCCTGAAGGAACTCTCCTGACGGAATAAATAAAGTACTATCTACTATCTAATGTCAACACCGCCATTCGGTGCCACACCAACAAAATGCCAAGGCAACCATTTCCACATCATTACCGTATGAAAAAAACAGTGGACAACATAAGGAGATAACGTCCACAGTAACCTACCACATAGCGATTTGATTTCCTATTCTGCAGCTCATTTTTACTTGACAGTTATTGAAATATATTGTGTGACATTATGCACAAGAGTGCACTTTCTTTGTTTTAAACTATTGTAGTGGTGTTCTGTAGAAAAGTACACTTTCATTTAGTTTTGTTTTGATACGTCATCTTAGTGACATCATGCACAAAAGTGCACTAATAGCTTGTTTTAAAATATCTCTGACAATCTTGCACTTTCTGTTTTGGAAATGACATGAATGTGTGTGCCACTGCTTAAAGGGGAACATTATCACCAAACCTATGCAAGTGTCAATATATACCTTGATGTTGCAGAAAAAAGACCATGTATTTTTTTAACCGATTTCCGAACTCTAAATGGGTGAATTTTGGCGAATTAAAAGCCTTTCTGTTTATCGGTCTTTTAGCGTTGACATCAGAACGTGACGTTGCCGAGGTAACACACCCGCCATTTTCATTTTCACATTACAAACACCGGGTCTCAGCTCTGTTATTTGCCGTTTTTCGACTCTATTTTGGAACCTTGGAGACATCATGCCTCGTCGGTGTGTTGTCGGAGGGTGTAACAACACTAACAGGGAGGGATTCAAGTTGCACCACTGGCAAGAAATCTGCCACCAGACCCCCAAAGTGTCTTCACATTTGACCGGCGATGCTAAGACAGACATGGCACAGAGATGTATGGATAACCTGCAGATGCATTTGCAACGATTAAGTCAATGAAATCACAAAGGTGAGTTTTGTTGATGTTGACTTATGTGCTAATCAGACATATTTGGTCGCAGCATGACTGCAAGCTAATTGACGTTAACATGCTATGATGATCGATGCTAACATGCTATTTACGCTAGCTGTATGTACATTTGAAACTAGATACCCACATTTAATGCGAAACAAACACTTACCAATCGACGGATTTAAGTTGCTCCAGTGTCACAAGATGCGAAAGTCCTGATCGTTTGGTCCGCACATTTTACCGGCGATGCTAATAAGGCAGCCATGCTATGGGCCATTTCATTAGGTACACCCACGCTATGGCCGAATAGCGTCAATAGCTTCGGTTTCTTCTTCAATTTTGTTTTCGCTATCTGCCTCCATACTCCGACCATCTGTTTCAATACATGCGTAATCTGTTAAATCGCTTAAGCCGCTGAAATCCGAGTCTGAATCCGAGCTAATGTCGCTATATCTTGCTGTGATAACCGCCATGTGTTTTGTATTGGCAGCCCTGTATGACGTCACAGGGAAATGGACAGTGGCATCGCAAATAGCAAAAATCAAGCCCTTTAAAGCTTTTTTTAGGGATATTCCGGGAGGTGTAAAATTTTGAAAAAACTTTGAAAAATAAAACAAGCCACTGGGAACTAATTTTTATTGTTTGTAAACTTTTTGAAATTGTGATAATGTTCCCCTTTAATAACTGTTTAATAAATACACTTTTGGTCAATTGACTTAGTTGGGATTTGCCTCTCTGCATGAAAGTTTAAAATGAGCATATATTAATGCAGTATGAAGAAGAATGTTTTAATGTAGACACATAGAATCATCATACTGCTGTGATTATATGCATCAAGTGTTCATTCAAGGCTAAGGCAACATTTTCAAATATATATCGTGACATGGCCTAAAAAGGCCAGATCGCCCAGCCCTTGTCCAAGCCACTAAGATTACTTCAAAAGGGGTACAGCAGGTAACAAAACTAGCTTGGAAATGTGTGTATACATGTGGGCCTATTATCCTAAGCCCTATCTCTAACCTTAAATATTATATGATAATGGTGCAGTCATAACCATAACTTAAAAAAACAATTCTCATTCCAACATTACTATGTTTTCGTCATCATATAAAATAATTTGCTTTACGGACTTTCAGGTATGACTTTACAATCTCACTAAAACACTATTAAAACAATAAGAAGATAAGGGATCTTCCAGAATTATCCTAGTAAATGTGTCTAATTACATCTGAAACGGTCCCACCGCCGCCTTTTCTAATTTTTTGTGTGTGTACTTCACTCTAACTTTCCTCATCCACAAATCTTTCAACCTCGCTCAAATTAATGGGGAAATTGTCGCTTTCTCGGTCCGAATTGCTCTTGCTGCTGGAGGCTATGATTATAAACAATGTGAGGACCCCTACAACCCGTGACGTCACGTGCACATCGTCTGCTACTTCCGGTAAAGGCAAGGCTTATTTATTAGCGACCAAAAGTTGCGAACTATATCGTGGATGTTCTCTACTAAATCCTTTCAGCAAAAACATGGCAAAATGATCAAGTATGACACATAGAATGGACCTGCTATCCCCGTTCAAATAAGAAAATCTCATTTAAGTAGGCCTTTAATAATGTAAGGATAGTAAACATGAGAGAGTAGACAAACCTGTTCTTTGTCGCTCGTTCTCCTCTGTTGTTGGAAAAAGTTCCCCCTTGTACTCTGCTACCGTTCTTTCGCACATTTTCACACAATCACAACACTTTTCACACACATTTGATCTCTACTTAGCGACTGGTTGATAACTTCCGCGTGTCTTTGTTAGCAGCTAACAAGCTAAGCTAACAAGCTAAACTAACAAGCACGAGGAGCTTCAAAGTGCAGTCAGACTAATGTATCCGGGATATAAAACAATTATTAACGGTTTCCACTCGATTAAACGACATATATTTGTACGAACATAAACGCAAAAACGTCTTCAGCGCAAAACGCCATCTTGCTTATTCCTCGGCCTTCTGTCTTGTTCCCGCGCGGTGTTGTCAAATCTCGCGAGAGAAACAAGCAGGCATACCGATACCTACTGTACTGCAGAATGTAGTATGGGCCGTAGGACAGGACGAAGTAATCCCGTTTAAAACCTGTAGGGGGCGGTAATACGCCTAAAATAATCCACTCGTCTGCTGGAATTCGAAAGAAGAAGAACGAGGACACAGCAAGATGGCGTTTGATCAAGAAGACCTAACGTGTCCATTATAGTTTTGTGTTTTAATACGTGCGTATATATACACAAATATGTAATTTAATAGACTACATATTGTTAATATTTTTTGTATCCGTATACATCAGTCTGAGCACACTTTGACGCTTTTCGTGCTTGCTATTTTAACTCAAGCTACCTCGCTAGTTTAGCTTGTTAGCCTCTAACAAAGAGACATTTTTGTACATCCGTGCAGTTATGAACACACAACCAGTTATCAACTGATCGCCAAGCAAAGATCAGTGGTGATTGGGTGAACATGTGCGAAAGAACGTTCGCAGACTACGAGAAGGAGTAACTTTCTCTTAACAAAAGAGGATAATGAGCGACAACATCAACTACTGGACGCTGTTTTCAAGAAACATCAAGTTGTGTTAAGCGGAACAGGTTTGTTTACGTCTTACTCTCACATCGTTACTAACTTTATAGTTGATTATTAACAATATTCTTAAATATATTGTGCATAAGAAGTTGGGTTGTCTTGTAGAAATGATGCATTACCTCTGGTACTTCAATAGTGGTCTTGCAACCACGTTTTTTGATTGATTGAGACTTTATTACACAGTTCAGTACATATTCCGTACAATTGACCACTAAATGGGTACACCCGAATACGTTTTTTAACTTGTTTAAGTCAGGGTCCACGTTAGGGATGTCCTGATCCAGGTTTTTGCACTTCCGATCCGATATCAATATTGATTTTGCACTTTCGATCCGATACTGGCCTATTCGAGCATGTATTAAAGTATAAAGTTATTTAGCCTACTTAGTTGTCAGATTCATGTTGAAAAGGGTTTTAGTACTCTTGATAACAACTAGCCAGCTGAATTAGATGAGTTTGAATAATACACAGTGGTTGGTATTCAAGGATAAACACAAAATGGGAAAAATTATACATGACAAACAGAAATGGCATCATTAAACAGTAAAAAAGTGAACAGTATAAAGTGCAAATAATGCTGTAAACATTATTAAATAAAAAAAAACAGACAAACAACCTGAGTGGGATAAAATGTCTGTAACTCAACATCAATATTTGCTCTTGAACAAGTGTAAACTTAAAAAAAATATATCTACACACTCCTTTCAGTTGTTTGCCCCAGTCAGGGGGGGGGGCAAACAACTAAAGTCTAAGCATAATGGGGAGATCCTTTCTAACAAAGACGAGCACTTCAAGATGCTCAGGTGTCAGCCTGCTCCTGTGTTTATCAATGAGTGCTAAAAAGCCTCTCACTCTCAAAAGTCATTAAAATGTCCTACAAATTTACCACCACGCTTGACTTTATTGTGGCATGTTTTGCACTCCACCTCTTCATCTTTTTCGTTTTGTAGGGTAAAATAATCCCACACAGCTGACATTTTTACCGTAACTTTTAATTCACACGGCCGTCTTAACGGTTAGAACACAGACCTGTGGATGTGTTGAAGGTGTGCTGGAAAATGCGGAACAGAGCGTAGGGAGCAGCAGAAGAGTGGAATGTATTATTTAAATCGGTGCGTTGGAAAACACGGACCAGATTTTTTTTTAAAACTGGATCTGAATCGGCATTTTCCCATGCCTTGCCGATACGTATTTTTTGGCAAATATCGGCGGCCGATCCGATCCAAATATCGGATCGGGACAACCCTAGTCCACGTTAATCAATTCATGGTTCTGTCGATTTTAGCTACCCTTCAAATTGAGTTACCTATACCAGTCCATTTGTAGAATAAACTGTGGAACTTCAATTCTAGTCCCATCACTTTATATAGATAGTCAATAGGACAAAATAACTTGGTAAGATTTTGCCCTTTAAAAGGGAAACCTCAAGCATATTCACATTCAGTATTGAGATTAATTACCCCATTTGCATAATCGACTATGTTGCACTTTGTAAGTATCAGTATGTCCCGTTCTTGTTACATGACATATTTTTGTTCTATTTTCTAATTCAGATTCCAGAAAACACAGAGTGAGATGTTCCACCTCTTGTGCGAAACACAAATGCATAAAATGACTTAACACATTAAAATGACTAGTAAAACATTTAAAAACACAACAAAAACACAACAACCATTAAAAACGACCCCAAAACACATAAAAGGACTCCGAAGAGATGCGCAGTGACATCTAAAACGTAAATTACTCCTAAAACACATAACAAGACTCCTAAAACACATAAAGACCCCTAAAACCCGTAAAATACTCATAAAACACGTAAAAATACACCTAAAAACACGTAAAAAAAACCCTCCTAAAACAAATTAAAAACAGAATGAGGTGTTTGCATCCTTTGCGAGCACATACACTTGATGGCCTTGTAGGTGAACGTGAATGGAATACCTGAAGGTTAAAATAATTTACAGGTGCGCATCATCAGTAATGTTCCTCTGGGTCACTGGGTGTTTCGGCCTTTAACCCAAAGGGGAACTGCACTTTAGTTTGGAAGCATTCGCAATCCCTATGTAAGACCAGCATTCTAATTTGTAAACAATATAAACCAGGATTCGGGAACCTTTGATAGCCAAATATTTCAAAATGTATTTCCGTGAGAGCCATATCGTATTTTTTAACACTGAATACAACTAAATGCGTGCATTTTTAAGTAAGACCAACATTTTTAGAGTATAATAAGTCTCTCATTCTTTTTAATAACATTGTTATTCTGAAGCTAACCAATAATAAATAAAATGTCATGTCTGTTGATCATGTTTTTGTTTGGCCATGTGCTGTTTGTCCTTTGGACTCTTTAATTTCCTGTTTTTTTCCACTCCCTTGTCTGGTTTCTTTGGTTACTCATTTTGTCCACCTGCATCCCGAGCACTAATCAGAGGCAGTATTTAAGCTTATCTTTGCCAGTCAGTCACCCTGCGCTAACTTATTTCATGCCTTGCCATAGTTTCGTGCTTCATGCCATGCCAAGTAAGTTTTGTTTGATTTATGTTATTAGTCTGTTTATGCGTTAGCTTTGGTCCTTAGCCCAAGTTGTGCCTCCGCTGTGAGCGATTTTTGTTTGTATATTTTTTTAGTTAAAATGAAATCATGTTTTTACCTAAATGCCATGTCCCGAGTAGTCCGTCTGCCTTCCTGGGAGAACGACCCCGCAGCAAGCTGCCCTTGACTTTTTACTTAATGGACGGGTGATATAATGGTCAACGGCATAATGATAACTTGCGATAAAATTCCAGATGATTCGTCATCCCGTCTCCTTTATATATTACCAAAACCCTGTCATTTATTAATGCATTTTAAACACGAAAATGCAACACAAAGCCAGGCGCATGCGTACTATTATCATTCGGCTTACTAATCATGGAGGACTCCCAACTTTAATCTCGCTCTAGGGATATCCCCTCAGAATATACTTAGTCAACAGACATACATATCACACTAAGAGTGGCCGCATAATCAACGCCAACACTGGCATAAACCTGTGCCATATAGTGAGACCACACCAAACGACAATGACAATTACATTTCGGGGGAATATTTGCACCGCAACACAACATAAACACAACAGAAAACATTCCCAGAATTCCATGCAGCACTATATCTTCCGGGACTTTACAGTCATCTTCCATCGCTTCCCGCCTTGTGTTCAAAGGAGAACATCATCACAATTTCAAAAGGGTTAAAAACGATAAAAATCACTTCCCAGTGACTTGTAGTATTTTTTGAAGTTTTTTTCAAAATTTTACCGGTCCCCAAATATCCCTTAAAAAAAGCTTTAAAGTGCTTGATTTTCGCTATTTGCGATGCGACTATCGTTTTCCCTGTGACGTCACACAGTGCTGCCAATGTAAACAAACAACGGCGAATACCACAGCAAGATATAGCGACATTAGCTCGGATTCAGACTCGGATTTCAGCGGCTTAAGCGATTCAACAAATTACGCATGTATTGAAACGGATGGTTGGAGTATGAAAGTATTGAAGAAGAAACTGAAGCTATTGAGCAAATAGCTATTGACGCTATTCATAGCCATAGCATGGCCGAATAGCTGCGTTAGCATCGCCCGTAAAATGTGCGGACCAAACGATCAGGACTTTCGCATCTCATGATACTGGAGCAACTTAAATCCTTCGATTGGTAAGTGTTTTTTTCGCATCAAATGTGGGTGGAAGGAAACGTAATATAGTTGCAAATGCATCTGCAGGTTATCCATACATCTCTGTGCCTTGTCTGCTTTAGCACCACCAGTAAATAGCATGTTAGCATCGATTAGCATAGCATGTTAGCATCGATTAGCTGGCAGTCACGCCGCAACCAAATATGTCTGATTAGCACGTGAGTCAACATCAACAAAACTCACCTTTGTGATTTCGTTGAATTTATCGTTGCAAATGCATCTGCAGGTTATCCATACATCTCTGTGCCTTGTCTGCTTTAGCACTGCCGGTAAATAGCATGTTAGCATCGATTAGCTGGCAGTCAACATCAACAAAACTCACCTTTGTGATTTCGTTGACTATCGTTGCAAATGCAGTTGCAGGTTATCCATACATCTCTGTGTCATGTCTGCTTTAGCATCGCCGGTAAAATGTGGAGACACTCTGGCACATTCGATGGGGGTCTGGCGGCAGACACTTTCGCATATTCGGGCCAGTGGTGCAACTCGAATCCCTCCCTGTTCGTGTTGTTACACCCTCCGACAACACACCGACGAGGCATGATGTCTCCAAGGTTCCAAAAAATAGTCGAAAAAACGGAAAATAACAGAGCTGAGACCCGGTGTTTGTAATGTTTTGAAAAGAAAATGGTGGGTGTGTTACCTCGGCGACGTCACGTTCTGACGTCATCGCAAAAAGACCGATAAACATAAAGGCGTTTAATTTGCCAAAATTCACCCATTTAGAGTTCAGAAATCGGTTAAAAAAATATACGGTCTTTTTTCTGCACCATCAAGGTATATATTGACACTTACATAGGTCTGGTGATAATGTTCCCCTTTAAGTAATAAATTAAATTATAGATTGTCCTTACTAAAAATATCTGCCACCTTAGCGTGTTTGTCCCCCACTGAGATTGCAGAATAATTAATGCAACAACTCGGTTTTGTTTAGTTCATGTAAATATACTTAATGCCTCATGTGACCGAGCAAAACTGGATGTCTGGTATTCTTGTGTCCCACAGACGTCTGTGAAAAACATCTTCTCCGTGAGCAAAAAGAAGGGAGCTTCAGGATGCAACAGGAGGAGCCACAGCCCTCTTACTTTAAAGAGGGGGACGATGACCTACTGACCTCCCATGTTAAAGAGGAAGAGGAGGAACACAGCATCAGTCAGGAGGGAGAGCGCCTTGAATGGTTGGAGGAGTTCCCAGTGGTTAGTGTTATTGTGAAGGGCGAAGATGATGAGGTCAAAGGTGAAAGTGAGGAGAGGGCAGGGGGGGAGCCTCCAAGCAGCAGCTCAACACAACACATGACAACAGAAGCTGATGGAGACCACTGTGGAGGATCACAAGCAGACAAGCTCTTAGCTCCACTATCAGATAGTGAGGACACGTCGTCACACTCTCCTGACACTGATGAGGAAGACTCTAAAGAAGATAAGACATGTCACACTGACAACTCACCCTTGAAATGTTCTCACTGTGACAAAACCTTTAAATACCATTGTCATCTGAAAACACACACGAGAAAACACACTGGAGAAAACCCTTTTACCTGCCCAATCTGTGGTAAAGCGTTTGCACGAAAAGATGTGTTGAAAGAACACATCAGAACTCACTCTAAAGAAAAACCCTTTACCTGTTCAATGTGTGGTAAAGGTTTTGTAATAAGTCAAAATTTAAAAGTACACATGAGAGTACACACTGGAGAAAAGCCTTTTACCTGTCAAATCTGTTTTAAAGGCTTTGTAACAAGTCAAAATTTGAAAATGCACACGAGAACGCACACTGGAGAAAAACCGTTTACTTGTTCAGTCTGCGGCAAAAGTTTTATACAGCGTCACAATATGAAAGTACACATGAGAATACACACGGGTGACACAACGTATACCTGTGCAATCTGCAACAGAAGCTTTTGTGAACAAAGGAACCTTGTAGCACACATGAGAACACACACTGGAGAAAAAGCATATGGTTGTGGTGCGTGTGGTGAAAGATTCTCTTATAAGTACCAGTGTAAGAAACACAAGTGTGCTGGTGAGAACAGCAGCAGCAAATGAAACTGCAGGATTTTAAAATAAACTGTCAGGACTTTGTCAACTTTGATTTTTTTTAACAACATTGTCACATATAACAATTGTGTTTAATATGTTTCCACATTTATAGATTAGATCATTTAGATCAGGGGTGCCCATTACGTCGATCGCGAGCTACCAGTCGACCGCGGGGGGTGTGTCAGTCGATCTCCAGCCAGGCTTTTAAAAAAAATAGACCTAAAAATTAGTGATCATCAATCTTCACCAAGACGTCACTTAAATGACATTCACGGTACCGGAGGGTCTTGTGAGATGACGCTGGCTGCTGCAAGATCATTATCATGAAAATATGACCGAGAGGAAGGCGAGAAACACTTTTTATTTCAACAGACTCTCGCGCCGTACCTTCCGTCAAAACTCTTAAGGCCGACTGCACATTTCCTATCTTCACAATAAAAGCCCTGCTTCATGCTGCCTGCGCTAACTAAATACAGAGTCTCGGAAAACTGGCGTGCACAAGCGATCCCTCAGAAAGCTGGCGTGCACATCACTTGTGCACGCCAGCTTTCCGAGACTCTTATTTTGTTAGCGCAGGCAGCATGAAGCAGGCCTTTTATTGTGAAGATGTGAAGATAGGAAATGTGCAGTTGGCCTTTAGAGTTTTGACGGAAGGGACGGCGCGAAAGTCTTTTGAAATAAGTGTTTCTCGCCTTCCTCTCTGTCATTTTTTCATAATAATGAACTGGCAGCAGCCAGCGTCATCTCACAAGACCCTCGGGTGCCGTGAATGTCAATCAAGCAAGCTACGGAATTTGCCGCCAATGTTTTTCTTGTAAAGTGTATGGAAGCTGGATGAATTAGATGCCAAAAACCAACCACTTTCATGTGGTATTGTACAGAAAGGACAACTTTTTTTCTCCTCCATTTGAAAATGTGGGCGTTATCATCATTACTGTCTGATTCCAATCAATGCAAGTCATCAGAATCAGGTAATACACCAACTTATATTCTTGTCTTTGTGAAAGAAAGACATCTATATGTGTTACACATGCTTGTATTATCATTAAACACATTTAACTTGTTTACAAAAATGTCTCTTTCATAAATAAATAAATATAAATGATATATATAAATGAGGTAGATCCCCTCGAGTTGGTCAATTGAAAAGTAGCTCGCCTGCAGAAAAAGTGTGGGCACCCCTGATTTAGATTAATGAGGGTTTTTCTTTTCAGTCAAGTACATGCATTAATATGCAACAATGTATTATCGTATTTATAATTAACAGAAAATATTGACTTTGAAGGTTACAGTAAACACTACAAAACATGTTGCATACATTGTATTTGTTTATATTCACAATTCACCTAATTGTATTTATTTGGGTCTTTAAAATAATTGTTACATATTTTAATTTCCAATAGTAAATGATTCAGAAGATGAACTCCTTTATATGACATAGATATTTGTTTTACATGTGTTCATACCTTTGCTTTTGAGTGCAAATAAATCCCTCTTAGTTGATATTTACTGGTTCACATCTGAAACATCTTCTGGAAGCATATTATTTACCTTATATATCAATTGAGCAGTTGTGTTTTATACAAGATACTTTACTTTTCAAATGTGTGACTTTATGAATCATGTGTTGGGTCTCTGCAATCCATTCTATTAATTATCTTTACAAATCAATTTTGTCATATGAATATTGTTGATTTGATGGTTATATGTACCCAGATGTTTGTACAATAAACAATGTATGCCTTAAAAGTTGGTACAGTAAACATATTTAATATTTGCCGAGTATGTATATTGTTCTCTTTATCATTGCAGTCATTTTTGAAATTTTGTTTTTGATATGCTTTTATGTAGTTTTTAGCTTTTTTTTATCATTCGCTCCTTAAAAAAAAAAATAAGAGCTTAAATGTACTTGTTCTATGTCCGTATTTTTAAAAAAACTTTGACTCAAGACTTGGACTTTTTTTTTCGGAGAACCAACCAAATTAAAACACGTAAGTACCGTATTTTTCGGAGTATAAGTCGCTCCGGAGTATAAGTCGCACCTGCCGGAAATCCATAATAAAGAAGAAAAAAAAACATAAGTCGCACTGGAGTATAAGTGGCATTTTTGGGGGAAGTTTATTTACGTAGAATAGACTTTTGAAAGGCAATGTAAAATAAATAATGAATAGTGAACAACAGGCTGAATAAGTGTAGGTTATATGAGGCATAAATAACCAACTGCTATGTTAACCTAACATATTATGGTAAGTCATTCAAATAACTATAACATATAGAACATGCTATACCTTTACCAAACAATTTGTCACTCCTACTTGCTAAATCCCATGAAATCTTATCAGCTAGTCTCTTAAGTGAATGAGCTAAATATTATTTGATATTTTCCGGTAATGTGTTAATTCTTCCAAACATAAGTCGGTCCTGAGTATAAGTCGCACCCCCGGCCAAACTATGAAAAAAACTGCGATTTATAATCTGAAAAATACGGTAAATGGGAAACGGAATAAGACAAAGCAGAAGTTTTTCCAGTCCTACCACCACTTACTGTCTTTTTAAAATGACCATAATGCTTGATAATGATTCAGAACATGTTTCACACCACCAAAACCAGGGGTGCCCACACAGTTTCTGCAGGCGAGCTACTTTTCAATTGACCAACTTGAGGGGATCTACCTCATTTATATATATCATTTATATTTATTTATTTATGAAAGATACATTTTTGTAAACAAGTTTATTGTGTTTAATGATAATACAAGCATGTGTAACACATATAGATGTCTTTCTTTCACAAAGACAAGAATATAAGTTGGTGTATTACCTGATTCTGATGACTTGCATTGATTGGAATCAGACAGTAATGATGATAACGCCCACATTTTCAAATGGAGGAGAAAAAAAGTTGTCCTTTCTGTACAATACCACATGAAAGTGGTTGGTTTTTGGCATCTAATTCATCCAGCTTCCATACACTTTACAAGAAAAACATTGGCGGCAAATTCCGTAGCTTGCTTGATTGACATTCACGGCACCCGAGGGTCTTGTGAGATGACGCTGGCTGCTGCCAGTTCATTATTATGAAAAAATGACAGAGAGGAAGGCGAGAAACACTTTTTATTTCAACAGACTTTCGCGCCGTCCCTTCCGTCGAACCTCTAAAGGCCGACTGCACATTTCCTATCTTCACAATAAAAGCCTTGCTTCATGCTGCCTGCGCTAACAAAATAAGAGTCTCGGAAAGCTGGCGTGCACAAGTGATGTGCACGCCAGCTTTCTGAGGGATCGCTTGTGCACGCCAGCTTTCCGAGACTCTGTATTTAGTTAGCGCAGGCAGCATGAAGCAGGGCTTTTATTGTGAAGATAGGAAATGTGCAGTCGGCCTTTAGAGTTTTGACGGAAGGGACAGCGCGAGAGTCTGTTGAAATAAAAAGTGTTTCTCGCCTTCCTCTCGGTCATATTTTCATAATAATGATCTTGCAGCAGCCAGCGTCATCTCACAAGACCCTCCGGTACCGTGAATGTCATTTAAGTGACGTCTTGGTGAAGATTGATGATCACTAATTTTTAGGTCTATTCTTTTTAAAAGCCTGGCTGGAGATCGACTGACACACCCCCCCGCGGTCGACTGGTAGCTCGCGATCGACGTAATGGGCACCCCTGCTATAGACGATTGACATTTTCTCTATGAGCCATTGACAAGTACAAACCCCGTTTCCATATGAGTTGGGAAATTGTGTTCGATGTAAATATAAACAGAATACAATGATTTGAAAATCATTTTCAATGTTTATCAATCAATGTTTACTTATATAGCCCTAAATCACTAGTGTCTCAAAGGGCTGCACAAACCACTACGACATTTCAACCCATATTCTGTTGAATATGCTACAAAGACAACATATTTGATGTTCAAACTGATAAAAAAATTTTTGTTGTTGCAAATAATCATTAACTTTAGAATTTGATGCCAGCAACACGTGACAAAGAAGTTGAGAAAGGTGGCAATAAATACTGATTAAGTTGAGGAATGCTCATCAAATACTTATTTGGAACATCCCACAGGTTGGGTGCCATGATTGGGTATAAAAGCAGCTTCCATGAAACACTAAGTCATTCACAAACAAGGATGGGGCGAGGTACACCCCTTTGTAAGCAAATTGTCGAACAGTTTTAGACAACATTTCTTAACGAGCTATTGCAAGGAATTTAGGGATTTTACCATCTACGGTCCGTAACATCATCAAAAGGTTCAGAGAATATGGAGAAATCACTGCACGTAAGCGATGATATTACGGACCTTTGAGCCCTCAGGCGGTACTGCATCAAAAACCGACATCAGTGTGTAAAGGATATCACCACATGGGCTCAGGAACACTTCATAAAACCACTGTCAGTAACTACAGTTGGTCACTACATCTGTAAGTGCAAGTTAAAACTCTACTATGAAAAGCGAGAGCCATTTATCAACAACACACAGGAGCGCTGCCGGCTTCGCTGGGCCCGAGCTCATCTAGGATGGACTGATGCAAAGTGGAAAAGTGTTTTGTGGTCTGACGAGTCCACATTTAAAATTATATTTGGAAACTGTGGACGTGGTGTCCTCAAACAAAGAGGAAAATAACCTCCTGGATTGTTATAAGTGCAAAGTTCAAAAGCCAGCATCTGTGATGGTATGGGGGTGTATTAGTGCCCAAAGCATGGGTAACTTACACATCTGTGAAGGCACCATCAATGCTGAATGGTTCATACAGGTTTTGGAGCAACATATGTTGTCATCCAAGCAACGTTATCATGGACGCCCCTGCTTATTTCATCAAAACAATGCCAAGCCACGTGTTACAACAGCGTGGCTTCGTAGTAAAAGAGTGCGGGTACTTTCCTGGCCCGTCTGCAGTCCAGACATGTCTCCCATCAAAAATGAAGCGTAAAATACAACATGACCCCGGACTGTTGAACAACTTAAGCTGTACATCAAGCAAGAATGGTAAAGAACTCCACTTTCAAAGCTTCGACAATTAGTTTTCTCAGTTCCCAAACGTTTGAGTGTTGTTAAAAGCAAATGTGATGTAACACAGTGGTGAACATGCCCTTTCCCAACTACTTTGGCACGTGTTGTAGCCATGAAATTCAAAGTTATTTGCAAAAAAAAAATACAGTTTATGCGTTTGAACATCAAATATCTTGTCTTTGTAGTGCATTCAACTGAATATGGGTTGAAAAGGATTTGCAGATCATTGTATTCCGTTTATATTTACATCTAACACAATTTCCCAACTCATATGGAAACGGGGTTTGTACTTTATTGACGGTGCCTTAACTTGAAGCACCTGTCAGCCGCGGCATAAGTCTTCAATGCCGGGGATAAAACGTCAGCCTGGCTGGATGTTAAAATATCCAACTTGAAACTCACTTCGCCTCGGTTCGGTGCTTGGCGATCTCTCCAGCTCAACAAAAATACCTGTCGGCAATGTTGCAATTTTCAATACCAATAGAGAAACTGACTCGAAAAAAACGCCACAACGTACATTACGTTTCCAAAATGCTCTAGCTTGATGCTAATATACATTGGCTACTGATTAGCATCAAGCAATTTCACATGACAATCTTATTGCCTCCAAATTTGTTGATGAAAACTACAATCAAACAGCTGGTGTGTAACAAGTGTTAATACTTACAGTATTGACACTTTTAGGGCACAACAATAGAACAAAAAACAAAAAAAACACACCATGAATATAGACTACAGTCATCAAACGTATTGGACTTGCAACTATAATTACATCTTGATGTCACACTTGTGCTAGTATTGATTCTGAGGCACACATTCCTACCGGCAAGTGTTGTTGTACTGGAAACTAATTTACAAACACAACTTCATCACACACAATACTCCACTATGCAATTGTTGTATTAAAATGAGAAACAAATCCATTTTTGTACAGCAATGGTTTGAAAAAGGCATTTGGTCACTGATGCCCTTATTGATTGATAAAAGTATTGTAATATTTGAAGATTTCAATAAGTACGACATGCAAATAGACAAATTATAAAGGTTTTTCATTCAATATATTCTAAATACAGCATATCTTTTTCAGAACTCTTGACGATAAAAACCCCAAAACTTTGGTGAATGGACACAATATTGCAGGTGTCAAACTTTGAAATTATGAAGCTAGACGATTCTTACCAATTTTTTTCTGTAGTGTATTGTCTCTGGAACAAAAGAAATACAAATAACTTAAAACTTCCCAATTCTCAAAGGACATATGAAGTTAATTTCAAAATAAAATCCATGATTTACCACACAAAATATTTTTTAAGATGTCGTTTCGCGATGGAATACAAATCTTGTGTAAATATATATATATTTGATGAATGTATGTAAAGTAAAGCCCTGCAAGCTGCAGCCTACCATCATGACCCCGAACTCCCCTCCCTGTTTCTAGATATCTGGAGATACAAAATATTTTTTAAGATGTCGTTTCGCGATTGAATACAAATCTTGTATAAATACATCAATTTGATGAATGTGTGTACAGTAAAGCCCTGCAAGCTGCAGCCGACCATCATGCCCCCGAACTCCCTTCCCTCCGTTTCTAGATATCTCGAGATGTTATGTTGTAATATGTATATGTGCTTTGCTATGTTGGTTTTTTCCCACTCCAGACTGGGCCCCCTTAGGAGCCCAGTCTAGATTGTATTTTTTTACTCATCCTTCCACAGCGTTTACCTTTTTCCCATCTTTTACGGTGCGCCTTGTGTGGACCCATCAGCGTTCCTGTTCGGTAACCCAGTACACTCTTTAATTTTTGTTTAAACTTGAATGGGTTTGTGCTGAAAAAGTTTCGCTGTACTTGTGCAATGACAATAAAGACCTATCTCTATCTGCAGGATGATGTACATTATTGGCTTCTCCCCAACACTCTGAAGGTGTCCATGTTTTCTAAAAAAGCTAAGTCTTGGGGATTTTAATAAAGAAAAAAAAAAAGGTTTCAAAGAACAATTGTCATGGGTAAATATTCTTTATTCACATATGCAGATTCTTATAAACAAGATCATTCTACATAAGGTTCTCCCACATTCTCTCATTTATATATTCCATTAAGGTTTGGCAACATACATGTCAAACCATCACAACACAATTATCATATTACAAAAAAAGAGTAATAAAGATAATAGAATGGATTACGGGGACCCAACAAATGATTAAGTCGCACATTTTAAAAGTTAATTGTCTTATGTATAAGACAACTGTTCAAATGATGTATAAAGCAAATAATAATACGCTTCCAGAAGTGGTTCAGATGTGAATCATTAAATATGAACTACGAATGATTCATCTTCTGAATCATTAGAAATGAAAATATGTAACAATTCATTACTTCAAACATCAGTAAAAACACTATTATGAATAAGTATTACATTGAATTATGAATATATATACACAAAATGTTTTGTTGTATGTAAACATTTGTTCTGTATTGTTTACTCACCTTTTCAAATTGTTCTGTTTGTTTTTAAATAAAAGTACACCATGTTGTATATTAATGCATGTTCTTGACTGCAAAAACACTAATTTCTAATATCTTATCTATGTATGGTAGAAGCATATTAACAATATTGTGGTACACAACAATGTCACATGTGCTGATTTTGTTAGAAAGTCAAAGTTTTAACAGTTTTTTTAAGTCCTGCAACTTTATTGGCTGCCGCTGTTCTCACCAGCACACTTGTGTTTGTCACACTGGTACTGATAGGAGAACCTTTCAGCACACACGCTGCATCTCAACACTTTCTCTCTAGTGTGTGTTCTCATGTGTGCTACAAAGTATGATCGGTCGCAAAAGCTTCTGTCGCAGATTGAACAGGAAAAAGGTTTTTCACCGGTGTGCGTTCTCAAGTGTACTTTCAAGTTGTTCCTCCGAACGAAGCCTTTACCGCAGATTGAACAGACAAAAGGCTTTTCTCCGGTGTGCACTCTCATGTGTAATTTCAAATGTTGACTTAATGCAAAACCTTTACCACATACTGAGCAAGGCAAAGGTTTTTCTCCAGTGTGTAATGTTGTGTGTCTTTTCAAATACTGAGACTGTGCGAATCCTTTACCGCATACTGAGCAGGTGAAAGGTCTCTCTCCAGTGTGTGTTCTTGTGTGTTTCATCATACTTTTCTTTTCAATAAAACCTTTACCGCAGATTGAACAGGTAAAAGGTTTTTCCCCAGTGTGTATTCTCATGTGTACTTTCAAAGATTCGCTTAGATTGAAATCCTTACCGCAGACTGAACAAGAAAAAGGCTTTTCTCCAGTATGCGTTCTTGTGTGTACTTTCAAATTTTGACTTGTTAAAAAACATTTACCACACATTGGACAGCTGAAGGGTTTTTCTCCAGTGTGCGTTCTCATGTGTACTTTCAAATTCTGACTTGCTACAAAACCTTTACCACACGTTGGGCAGGCAAAGGGTTTTTCTCCAGTGTGCGTTCTCGCGTGTTCTTTCAACACATCCTTTCGCGCAAAACCTTTACCACACTTTGAGCAGGTAAAAGGGTTTTCTCCAGTGTGTCTTCTCATGTGTGTCTTCAGATGGCAATGATATTTAAAGGTTTTGTCACAGTGAGTGCATTTAAAGCGTGCGTTGTCAGTGTGACATGTCTTATCATCATCAGAGTCTTCATCATCAGTGTCAGGAGAGTGTGACGATGTGTCCTCACTATCTGATAGTGGAGCTATAAGCTTGTCTGCTGGTGATCCTCCACAGTGGTCTCCATCAGCTTCTGTTGTCATGTGTTGTGTTGAGCTGCTGCTTGGAGGCTCCCCCCCTCCCCTCTCCTCACTTTCACCTTTGACCTCATCATCTTCACCCTTCACAATAACCCGAATCACTGGGAGCTCCACCAACCACTCAAGCTGCTCTCCCTCCTGACTGATGCCGTGTTCCTCCTCTTCCTCTTTAAAGTAGGGGGTCAGTGGGTCCTTGTCGTCCTCTTTGAAGTAAGAGGGATGTGGCTCCTGCATCCTGAAGCTCTACTCCGTTTGCTCAGGTAGAAAATGTTCTTCACAGACGCCTGCAAGACGCAAGAAGACAAACACGTGCTTTAGAAATGTCCAGCTATATTCAGTCTCTGCGTTTGAATACAATTTATTGTATGAACCAATCCAACATCCCTGTGGGGAGAAAAGAAGACTAGTTTTAAATTACCGCTTTTTAAATTATCCAGACGAAAAGAAGACCAATTTTAAATGATCGCTCTTTAAATTATCCACAGGAAAAGAATACCAATTTTAAATTATTGCTCTTTAAATTATCCAAAGGAAGAGACCAATTTTAAATTATCGCTCTTTAAATTATCACTCTTTAAATTATCCAAAGGAAAAGAAGACCAATTTTATATCATTGCTAATTTAAATTATCCAAAGGAAAAGAAGACCCAATTTTAAATGATCGCTCTTTAAATTATCCACAGGAAAAGACCGATTTTAAATTATTGCTCATTGAAATTATTTAGAGGAAAAGAAAACCCAATTTTAAATGATTGCTCTTTAAATTATCCACAGGAAAAGAAGACCAATTTTAAATTACCGCTCTTTAAATTATCCACAGGAAAAGACCCAATTTCAAATTATCCCTCTTTAAATTATCCACAGGAAAAGAAAACCAATTTTGAATTATTGCTCTTTAAATTATCCACAGGAAAAGACCCAATTTCAAATTATCCCTCTTTAAATTATCCACAGGAAAAGAATACCAATTTTAAATTATTGCTCTTTAAATAATCCAAAGGAAAAGACCAATTTTAAATTATCGCTCTTTAAATTATCCAAAGGAAAAGAAGACCAATTTTATATCATTGCTCATTTAAATTATCCAAAGGAAAAGAAGACCCAATTTTAAATTAACGCTCTTTAAATTATCCACAGGAACAGAAGACCAATTTTAAATGATCACTCTTTAAATTATCTAAAGGAAAAGAAGACCATTTTTAAATTATCACTCTTTAAATTATCCACAGGAACAGAAGACCAATTTTAAATGATCACTCTTTAAATTATCTAAAGGAAAAGAAGACCAATTTTAAATTATCACTCTTTAAATTATCCACAGGAAAAAAAGACCAATTTTAAATGATCGCTCTTTAAATTATCTAAAGGACAAGAATACCCAATTTTAAATGATCGCTTTTTAAATTATCCGCAGGAAAAGAAGACCAATTTTGCTGGGGATGGGCGATACAACCAAAACTACCGTATTTCCTTGAATAGCCGCCGGGGCGCTAATTAATACAAAACATCTTCTCACTCCTGCGCTTATTCAAGGCATGCGGTATAATTAAGCAGGTGCTAATAATTTTAAAACCTCTTCTTACCCCTGCGCTTACCAATGGGATGCATTTAATTGAGTGTGAAATAAAAAAAAATAAAAAAATAATTCTGCGGCCGCGGTCCGGTGGTTGGGGACCACTGCTCTACACCATGTCATCGCGCCCACCTATACACCATGCTATCTGCGTGCCGGTAGGACGCATGCATATCGCTGCTTCTCATACGAGATTGCAATGCATACTTGGTCAACAGCCATACTGTTTACACTGATGGTTGTGATGTAAACAACTTTAAAACTCTTACTAATATGCGCCACACTCTTTGAACCCTAACCAAACAAGAATAAACATTTCTGGAGAACATTGGCTCTGTAACACATAAACGCAACATAAGAATTACCCAGAATTCCAATGCATCCATGACTCTTGGCTATATTATACATGCGCCCCCAAACCTGCCCCACCTCAACCAACGCACGGAGAGGTTCGCGTGTATAATATAGCCAAGAGTCATGGATGCATTTGAATTCTGGGTAATTCTTATGTTGCGTTTATAATGTGTTACAGAGCCTATGTTCTCCAGAAATGTGTTTGTTATTCTTGTTTGGTTAGGGTTCACAGAGTGTGGCGCATATTAGTAAGAGTGTTAAAATTGTTTTATATCACAACCATCAGTGTGTTCTGTATGGCAGTGGAACAAGACCCCTGGTTTACACACAGTAAAAGCAAAAAAAAAACCTCCTCTGCCATTTTAAAAATGACAGCAGGGGAAGCGTCACTCATGACGTCACGAATTGACCCGGCGGTAAAAGTAAGCATGCGCTAATAAATTTGGGGAGCGAGTTTTACCCGGCGGCTATTCAAGGAAATACGGTATATTGTGATATATTATTAGGGTCCGAGCAGCAAATCACCACCAGGGCCCGATTGAAAATGCTGTCTTTTTTCTTCTGTACGATTGGACGCCTTTTTGAGGTCCTTTTTTTGCACAAAAACTCCCCAATATTTGCAGTTGAAAATGTGATGATGAATAATTTAATATTTTGGAGGTCCGAAAATGACATTCCAAAATTGGCTATCTTGCACCACCCTTAAAGGGGAACATTCTCACCAGACCTATGTAAGCGTCAATATATACCTTGATGGTGCAGAAAAAAGACCATCTATTTTTTAACCCGATTTCCGAACTCTAAATGGGTGAATTTTGGCGAATTAAACACCTGTTTATCGCGCTGGAGGCGATGACGTCAGAACGTGACGTCGCCGAGGTAACACACCCACCATTTTACACATTACAAACACCGGGTCTCAGCTCTGTTATTTTCCGTTTTTTTGACTATTTTTTGGAGCCTTTGAGACATCATGCCTCGTCGGTGTGTTGTCGGAGGGTGTAACAACACTAACAGGGAGGGATTCAAGTTGCACCACTGGCCCGAAGATGCCAAAGTGTCTGCCGCCAGACCCCCTTTGAATGTGCCAGAGTGTCTCCACATTTGACCGGCGATGCTAAGACAGACATGGCACAGAGATGTATGGATAACCTGCAGATGCATTTGCAACGATAGTCAACGAAATCAAAAAGGTGAGTTTTGTTGATTTTGACTGCCAGCTAATCGATGCTAACATGCTACGCTAATCGATGCTAACATGCTATTTACCGGCGGTGCTAAAGCAGACATGGCACAGAGATGTATGGATAACCTGCAGATGCATTTGCAACTATAGTCAACGAAATCAAAAAGGTGAGTTTTGTTGATTTTGACTGCCAGCTAATCGATGCTAACATGCTACGCTAATCGATGCTAACATGCTATTTACCGGCGATGCTAAGGCAGACATGGCACAGAGATGTATGGATAACCTGCAGATGCATTTGCAACTATAGTCAACGAAATCAAAAAGGTGAGTTTTGTTGATTTTGACTGCCAGCTAATCGATGCTAACATGCTACGCTAATCGATGCTAACATGCTATTTACCGGCGATGCTAAGGCAGACATGGCACAGAGATGTATGGATAACCTGCAGATGCATTTGCAACTATAGTCAACGAAATCAAAAAGGTGAGTTTTGTTGATTTTGACTGCCAGCTAATCGATGCTAACATGCTACGCTAATCGATGCTAACATGCTATTTACCGGCGGTGCTAAAGCAGACATGGCACAGAGATGTATGGATAATCTGAGATGCATTTGCAACTATATTGCATTTCCTTCCACCCACATTTAATGCAAAAAAACACTTACCAATCGACGGAGTTAAGTTGCTCCCGTGTCAAAAGATGCAAAAGTCCTGATCGTTTGGTCCGCACATTTTACCGGCGATGCTAACGCAGCTATTCGGCCATGCTATGGCTATGAATAGCGTCAATAGCTATTCGCTCAATAGCTTCAGTTTCTTCTTCAATATTTTCATACTCCAACCATCTGTTTCAATACATGCGTAATCTGTTGAATCGCTTAAATCGCTGAAATCCGAGTTTGAATCCGAGCTAATGTCACTATATCTTGCTGTGGTATTCCCATTGTTTGTTTACATTGGCAGCACTGTATGACGTCACAGGGAAATGGCCAGTGTCTTCGCAGAGAGCGAAAATAAGGCACTTTAAAGCTTTATTTAGGGATATTCCGAGACCGGTAAAATTTTTTAAAAAACTTCAAAAAATACTAAGAGCCACTGGGAACTGATTTTTATTGTTTTTAACCCTTTGAAATTGTGATAATGTTCCCCTTTAAAGGCCTACTGAAAGCCACTACTACCCACCACGCAGTCTGATAGTTTATATATCAATGATGAAATATTAAGATTGCAACACATGCCAATACGGCCTTTTTAGTTCACTAAATTAAAATTTTAAATTTCCAGAGAGTTTCGTCTTCGAAACGTCGTGTAATGATGACGTGTACGCAAGACGTCACGGGTCTTTAGGAAGTATGAGCGCTGCGCACACACACAGCTAAAAGTCGTCTGCTTTAACGGCATAATTATACAGTTTTTTGGACATCTGTGTTGCTGAATCTTTTGCAATTTGTTCAATTAATATTGGAGAAGTCACAGTAGAAAGATGGAGTTGGGAAGCTTTAGCCTTTAGCCACACAAACACACGGTGATTCCATGTTTAAAACTCCTGAAACTTTCCTATGGATCAGAGCGCGGTCAAGAGAACATGGATCCGACCACATGCCAACCAGCAGGTTTCGGTGGGAAAATTGTGGTTAAAAAGTCAGTTCTTACCGGAGAGAAGCTGAGTTTGTGCCGTCCATAGCTGCCGTCGACTCCCCTGAGACACTGCGCGTCAAGACACCCGTGGAGACACCCTTCCGACTATCAGGTACTATTTAACGCACTAAAACACTAGCAACACAATAGAAAGATAAGGGATTTCCCAGAATTAACCTAGTAATGTGTCTAAAAACATCGGAATCTGTCCCAATGCAATCGCGGTTTTTTTTTCTTTTTTCTAGTCCGTAGCTATCAATATCCTCAAACACAGATCTTTCATCCTCACTCAAATTAATGGGGAAATTGTCGTTTTCTCGGTCCGAATAGCACTTTTTGTTGGAGGCTCCCATTAAAAACAATGTGAATATATGAGGAGCCATCAACATGTGACGTCATTGTCTGCGACTTCCGGTAGAGGCAGGGCTTTTCTCTCAACACCGAAAGTTGCGAACGTTATCGTGGATGTTCTCTACTAAATCCTTTCAGCAAAAAGATGGCAATATCGCGAAATTATCAAGTATGACGCATAGAATGGACCTGCTATCCCCATTTAAATAAGAATATCTCATTTCAGTAGGCCTTTAACACTCTTACTAATATGCGCCACACTGTGAACCCCCACCAAACAAGAATGACAAACACATTTTGGGAGAACATCCGCACTGTAACACATTATAAACACAACATAATTACCCAGTATCCCATGCATCCATGACTCTTCCTGGCTATGCTATACACCCCTCTAGCACCAAACCCCCCTCCCCCCTTCCGTGCGTCGGTTGAGGTGGGCGGGGTGTATAATATAGCCAAGAGGAGTCACAGATGCATGGGATTCTGGGTAATTTTTATGTTGTGTTACTGTGTTTGTCATTGTTGTTTGGTGTGGGTTCACAGTGTGGCGCATATTAGTAAGTGTTAAAGTTGTTCATATCATAACCTTCAGTGTAACCTGTATGGCTGTTGACCAAGTATGACTTGGAATCTCGTACGTGTGATGATAGAAGCACGCCGGCACGCAGATAGCTTGGTGTAAAGGCGGGTGCGATGACATAAGTAAAGCCATCATGGCATGCACTCAATGTTGTAGTCTAAGTTAAAGTCAGAGAATGTTAACCCCGGGTGATTTCCGGGAGAGGCACCAAAATCCGGAAAACCCCGAAACAATCGGGGGGGTCGGCTATTATGCAGCTGAGCCACATCAGAGTGGCCAAAGAGCCGCATGCGGCTCCGGAGCCGCGGGCTGCTGACCCCTGGCTTAGGTCATAAGGTGTGGGTGTGGCACGGTGCCAAACTTTGCTTGGATGTTTCGCCGCAAAACATGAAAGGTTATTGACTCCACAAGTCCAGATTAGGGTTGTATGGTACACCGGCACTAGTATAGTATCGCCGGATTAATGAATCAAAAACAGTACGATACTCCGTTTGAAAAGTACCGGTTCCTGGGCATGACGGCGCCGTCACATCGTGACATTACTGGTTTCACGAGCAGAGGGGCATGTTCGGCAGCGCGCGCACACAGAGTACTTACCAGCAGACACAGAACGGACGCATTTTGGCTTAAAAACTGACGACAAAGGTCAAGTTATAACACTGAAACACCCTCAGGAAGAGGTGCTTGGCTAGACATGGCTAGCTAGCTAGTTAGTAGCGAACATCCATCCGCAGTCAGCAATGTTTTAGCTACTTCTAGATCACTAATCCTCGCCTACATGGCGATAAATAAAGTACGTTTCTTACAAGTATCATCCCTGCAGGACGAAGAATAGCTGAACATGTTTTACTACACACCGTAGGAGGATATAATAGCTCACCGGCATCACCGCTAACAAAAGCTAGCACGCTTGACTGTACACAAATCTAGTCGATACTACTGTGATTACACCGATATTTATCGTCACAAATTTTTTTTTCTTTAAAAAAAAATTGTGTTATGTTTATAAACTCAGGAAATACAACCCTGGACACATGAGAACTTTGAAGTACTTATCAGTAAATGAACAAGTAGATTAATAATCAATTTTTACAGCTTGTCTTTCATAATGACCGCATGTGTCGTGCGTGTGAGCCGACATGCGTGAACAGTGTGTTAAATCAATAGCGGCGCAGTATCTCCTCGTCCGTGGCTCACTAGTGCAACAACAACGGCGGAAATGTGTCCCGTGAAAAACCGTAACTCTCTAATAACTAAAGTTGGGTGAATAATATAAACTCACTACACCGGTAGTTTTTAGTGCCTCCACAGCGAGTCTACTTAAAAGATAAAAGTAAGAACTTTACGCTACTGTATACAAGAAACGGCAACAGCGGAGGATGAATGTCCCATAACAAATACGGAAAAAGGAAAAGCTTATCGACTACAATTACGTATACGCGCACATTTTCACAACTTATGCAGATCCCAAGTACACATCAGCAAGTACCAGAAGGTATGAAACGGTTTTGAATAATATTCCGAAACAAAACGCCAGGTAAAATGTCTCCTAAGAGTTGCCATTTTGCAGGCCTTATACACAAACCATAGTAATACCGTATGTTGAAGCACAGTACGCCTGGCTATGGCAGCCGTAATGCTCCGACAATCCATCAAACGGGTTTATAGCTTATCAAAGTCATGCTAAAACATTTTGACGGATTTTTGAGCGCTCTGTGTAATGTTTTATATTCTCAATGTAACATTTAAAGTTTTGGTGTTTACTGGCGTCATCTTGCAGTTCACACGTATCTCTTATGTGTGACTGCCATCTACTGTTTACAGTTATTACAAAATGTACCAAATCAGAAAGCTTCAAGGTCAGTAAGCACAACCAGAATTATTTGTGCATAAGGTGTGCCGGGTCACAAGGCGACTTGTCTATTTTTGAGAATATTAAATGACTTTAAGTGCGCTTTATAGACCGGGAAATATGGTACTTGGTGATTTACTGTTAATATCTGGTTACTTTCTGTTGTAACATGTTTTTATCTAGGCTTCTGTTAAAAAGGAGTAAGCACTTGGTCTTCTGCTGTTTGATACGATACATTAGTTGCTGGTGATATTACAAATGTCGGTATCGATCCAATACCAAGTAGTTACAGAAGCAGTATTAGCCATACTCTGTTGATGCTAATATTTCACATTTTCAACATCAATGAATGATTCATTTTTGATCACACTTATAATCAGGAAACATACAAGATGGTAGTGTCACAATATACCGATTTTTATTTATTTATTATTTCTTATTGTTTTGTTAAAATTATTATTTTTTTACTCTCAAAAGGGGAACATTATCACAATTTCAGAAGGGTTAAAACCAATAAGAATAATTTCCCAATGGCTTATTTTATTTTTCAAAGTTTTTTTCAAAATTTTACTTCTCCCGGCATAGCCCTAAAAAAAGCTTTGAAGTGCTTGATCTTCGCTATTTGCTTAAGCCACTGTCCATTTCCCTCTGACGTCACATAGAGATTCCAATACAAACAATGGCGAATAGCACAGCAAGATATAACGACATTAGCTCGGATTCAGACTTTGATTTCTGCGGCTTAAGCGATTCAACAGATTACGCATGTAATGAAACAGATGGTTGGAGTGGGGAGGCAGATAGTGAAAACGAAATTGAAAAAGAAAGTGAAGCTATTGAGCGAATAGCTATTGAGCGAATAGCTATTGACTCTATTCGGCCATCTTTGCGTTAGCATTACCGGTAAAATGTGCAAACCAACCGATCAGGACTTTCGCATTGACACTGGATCAACTTAAATCCATCGATTGGTAAGTGTTTGTTTCGCATTAAATGTGGGTGGAAGGAAACGCTGGATGTAAATATAGTTTCAAATGTACATACAGGTAGCCTAAATAGCATGTTAGCATCGATTAGCTGGCAATCATGCCGCGACCAAATATGTCTGATTAGCACATAAGTCAATAACAACACTCACCTTTGTGATTTCGTTGACTTTATCGTTGGGAATGCATCTGCTTTGAGTGTCGCAGGATATCCAGACATTTTTGCCATCTCTGTCGTAGCATCGCCGGTAAAAACCAAACGGGGGACTTCTGCATCTCTTCACACTTGAGCAACTTAAATCCGTCGATTGCTAAGTGTTTGTTTGGCATTAAATGTGGATGGAGGGAAAGTGCTGCATGTAAATATAGCTACAAATGAGGCATAATACTGCAAAATGTACACACAGCTAGCCTAAATAGCATGTTAGCATCGATTAGCATGCCGTGCTAATCGATGCACACTCCACGTAAGTCAACTTTAATCCGTCCCTGATGGTGTTGTTACACCCTCCGACGAGGCATGATGTCTCCAAGGTATCGGAAAACTGTCGAAAAAACGGAAAATAACAGCTGATTTGACTCGATGCGTGTGATGTGTCGGGAAAAATGGCGTTGAGTACCGATGTAACGTCACGTTTTGACGCCGTCGCTCAGAGAGGCATAAACAGAAAGGCGATTAATTCGCCAAAATTCACCCATTTAGAGTTCGGAAATCGGTTAAAAAAATATATGGTCTTTTTTATGCAACATCAAGGTATAAATTGACGCTTACATAGGTCCGGTGATAATGTTCCCCTTTAAAAGTGAATTTACCCTGTGAGGGGACGTGAGCTTGCTAGCTAGAATGATACGGTCTGTTGCGGACATGTTTGTTTGCTTGTCACTTTTAAATTTACAGACTGCTATATTGTGTCATCAACGGTTGTTATCACGATGGTATTAAAATCTTAAATCATCGACCAAGTTTATATCATTTGTATCGTATATCAATATTGTGAAACCTTACTGTTTGTAACAGGGCTAATCAACTAGCGGCCTGAGAGCCAAATAGGGCCACAGATTGACACCACACCAGCCTTCGTGTGTAGTACAAAACTTGACAAACATTTGTGCACCCACTTGCTAAAAACTCTATACAGTGCTCCTGTTGCACAGAGGAACTTGGACCATGTAAACATGTTAGCAGATCCTTGCGTTGACATTTTTACCTTTACTATAGCGGACATTTGTATGTTGCGTAAAAGTGCTATTTTTTCCACTTACTGATATACATAAAGTCTTAAAAAGAAACTGCACTTTTTGGGAGCATTTTGCCTATCATTCACAATCATCCTGAGAGACAAGAAAAAAAAAGAGTTAGCGTATTTTCCGGACTATAAGGCGCACTTAAAATATTTTTTTTTCCTCAAAACTCGACAGTGCGTCTTATAACCCGGTGCGCCTAATGTATGGAATAATTCTGGTTTTGCTTACCGACCTCGAAGCTATTTTATTTGGTACATGGTGTAATAAGTGTGGACAGTAGATGGCAGTCAAACATAAGAGATACGTGTAGACTGTAGTATGATGGCAATATGACTTAACAACACCAACATTTTATATGTTCCATTGAAAATATAGAACATCACACCCGGCGCTCAAAAATCTATCAAAATGTTTTAGTACAACTTTGGTAAACTATTAAGCCGCACCGCTTGAAGGATTGTTGGCGCATTAAACATAGGAGTATTACTATGGTGTGTATAAGGCAATACATTATTGTTTTGTTTCGCAATACTATGCAAAAGGAACTTTTCTTACCTTCTGGTACATGCTGATCTGTATTTGGGATCTACATAAGTCTTGAAAAATTGAGCGAGTCCGCCTTTGTAGTCCTTGCGGACACCCTAGTTAAGCTTTTTCTTTTTCTCTATATTCTTGTTGTGGGAAATTCATCCTAAGCTGTTGCCATTTCTAATAAGTAGTGTAAAGTTCTTACTTACTGTATATCTGTCAGTAAACTTGCCATGAAAACGATAAAACATACCGGTGTAGTGACCTTAAATTATTCACCCAAGGAACTTTAGTATTAGAAAGTTCTAGTCGAAAGGTTTTTTACCGGACACATTTCCGGCGGCTGAGGAGATGCTGCTTCGTTATTTAAGTAAAGTCTGAATGCCATTAAAACAGTTAGCTCCATCTTTTGACACTACTTCCACTCGCGTCCTTGCACGCTACACAGTTACAAAAAAGATGATGGGAAGAGGACGCTGTCGAAGGTGAACCAGGTAAATTAGACCGCCAACAAAACGCTGCAATCCTGAAGTGACTGTCAGAAAGCGACTTGAAAGGCCTACTGAAATGAGATTTCCTTATTTAAACGGGAATAGCAGGTCCATTCTATGTGTCATACTTGATCATTTCGCGATATTGCCATATTTTTGCTCAAAGGATTTAGTAGAGCTTTTGGTCGCTAATAGAAAAGCCCTGCCTTTACCGGAAGTATCTGCGTGTGACGTCACGAGTTGCAGAGCTCCACACATATTCACAGTTTTTAATGGGAGCCTCCAGCAGTAAGAGCAATTTGGACCGAGAAAGCGACAATTTCCCCATTAATTTGAGCGAGGATGAAATATGCGTGAATTAGGATATTGATAGTGAAGGAATAGAAAAAAAAACGACGGCTACAAGCGGCGACAGTGTGAGCGTTTCAGATGTAATTAGACACATTTACTAAGATAATTCTGGAAGATCCCTTATCTGCTTATTGTTTAATAGTGTTTTAGTGAGATTTTAAAGACATACCTTGAGGTAGGATGGCTGCGGTGAACACAGTGTCACATCACAGAGAGAAGCCAAAGAGCCAATCTCACAGCTGCCTTTTTTGACAGCTGCTGCAGGACGACGAATAATCCAATGATTTCTTCGGTAAGATATATATCACAATTTTCCCATCCAAATCATGCTGGTTGACATTGAGAAATCATGTTCGCTTGACCGCTCTGCTTCACAACAAACAAAGAAACACCGGCTGTGTCTCGATGCTAAAGACAGCTGCAATCCACCGCTTTCCACCAACAGCATTCTTCTTTATAGTCTCCATTATTAAATGAACAAATTGCAAAAGATTCAGCAACACAGATGTCCAAAATACTGTGTAATTATGCGATTAAAGCAGACGACTTTTAGCCGCTAGTGGTGCAACGCTAATATTTCCTTACAGTCCGTGACGTCACGCGTAGGCGTCATAATTCCGCGACGTTTTCAACAAGAAACTCGCGGGAAATTTAAAATTGCAATTTAGTAAACTAAAAAGGCCGTATTGGCATGTGTTGCAATGTTAATATTTCATCATTGATATATAAACTATCAGACTGCGTGGTCGGTAGTAGTGGCTTTCAGTAGGCCTTGAAAATGATCTGAAAAACAATCTATGCAACATTTTGACCAAAGAACCACCATCACATGTTATGTAGATGACAAGGAAGTGTTTTACTTTAAAAAAAAAAAAAATACTAATCCGGTGTGCCTTATATATGAAAAACAGATTAAAAATAGACCATTCATCGGCAGTGCTCCTTACAATCCGATGCGCCCTATGTATGGTCCAGATAAAAAAGGGTAATCGTTTTTTTTTTTGCATTCTAACTCGTTCTTGGTGGCTAGCGATACAGGTAATGGAGCAATCAATTCTAACTCTAAATCACTTTAAAAATGCATTCAAAAACTGTCAATAATACTTCATTTACGTTCCGTAACCTGTATAATAATAAAGCTGTAGCAACATTGTTATTGTAAGAGCGAACACTGAGGAACTCTTTGGAGCATAGAAACACATCAGTGTTTTTACCATGAATTGATTAACGTGGACCCCGACTTAAACAAGTTGAAAAATTTATTCGGGTGTTACCATTTAGTGGTCAATTGTACGGAATATGTACTGTGCAATCTACTAATAAAAGTATCAATTAATCAATCAATCAATGTGCTTCGGTATTAGCCGAAGAGACCTTCAGGGTATCCCAGGGACACATTGTTTCCTTGATGACATAACAGGCAAAGATGACAACGAACACCTGGAGAAACCTTGGCAAAGTGCTTGCCAAACTAAAATGAGTATGGCCTTAATGCAAAGAAAAACAAACGTGAGGTTCTTTTAAGCAGGCAATATCCTACTGTGGGCACACTACTGACAAGCATGGATTGAAAACAGAAGTTGTACTGCAGGCACTAAAACCAGAAAATGTGTCACAGCTGAGGTCATATTTGGGTCTTGTTATTCTTATCACCAACGCCTGCCAGACATAGTGACAACGCTGCACCTACTCAAATCCCTGCTGCAGAGTGGATCAAAGCGGAAGTGGCCTAAAGAATGTGACAAAGGAGACAAAAAGGTTGATACCATCAGATGAACTGTTCACTCATTATGACCCAGAAAAAAACAGGCTGGCCTGCGACGCAAGCCCCTACGGTAACTTTTTTGATTATATCACATGGTGCATCCATCCATTTTCTACCGCTTATTCCCTGTCATGAGAGATAAATCTGAACGACCAATTGCATTTGCTTCAAGATCATTGACAAGTGCATAACGCAATTACGTGCAAATTGACCGTGAGGCCCTAAGCCTCGTATGGGGGATAAAAAAATTCCACCATTACCTCTATGGACAAGGATTTACTCTTGTGACAGACCACCAGCCTCTGGTGTCTATCTTAGCCCTTCAAAGGGAATCCCTGTAATGTCAGCAATTCGCTTACAATGGTGGCCGATTTTTTTAGGAGCCCATTCCTACGTTCTTAAATATAAAGGAACCAAACACTGGAATGCTGATAGTTTGTCACATCTGCCACTATCAACAAGAACATAAGAAAAAGCTTCTACCTTTAACCCTGCAGAAATTGTTCACGCAGAAGTCCTAAAACAGTTGCCCGTGACAAACAAAAAAAAACCAAAAGACATACTCAACATGTGTTGTCAAAGATCTATGAAATAATGCCAGCTCATGGAGACGTTAGGCAACAAGACCAGATCAAGAGATCGTGTGGTGGTTCCATTGAGACTAAGAGCTCGAGTGTTACAGACATTTCACAAAGGCCACCATGTCAATTTTAAGATGAAAAGTTTAGCCCGATGGTACGTCTGGTGGCCAGGGATAGACAAACGGTTAGAAAATCTCGTCAAAAGGCTGTTTTGGATGCCACAGAGTTCAGAATGCACCACCACTGGCACCACTTCACCCTTGGGAATGGCCATCCTCACCATGGCAACGTATACATATTGATTTTGCTGGTCCATTTCTAAATGCCATGCCACCTGTGGTTATACGAATTAAATCAGCAACATCAGAAACAACTATGACCACTAAGATCCATATTTTCCAGGTATAGTCTGCCTGAACAAATTGTGAGTGATAACGGCCCACAATTTACTTTAGAAGAGTTCAACCTGTCCACAAAGAAAAATGTCATCAAGGATATCAAGTCAGCACCTTACTATCCAGCAACAAATAGATTAGCTAAAAGGTTGGTCCAAACCTTAAAAAGCCCATCAAAGCAATGGAAAAGGAGGACATTTCTCTTCAGCACAAGATGGACAACTTCCTCTTTGTCTACAGAAACTCAATCCATACAAAAACAACTTCTATGCATAGGAAGAAACCTAGCGAGTGTCCCGCATCGATCTCCTAAAAACAAGTCTGCAGAGGGCGGTGCAGAACCAACAATCTAGTCAAATGTCAAATACATCTGCAAGACAGTTTGAGGCTGGAAAAGAAGTCCTGGCTTGGGACTACAGAGCAGACAAGTGGACCCCTGGAAAAATTAGAAAATCAGGACCACCAACGTCTACAGTTGACATTGGAGGGCAGACCTGGAGGCGTCACATGGATCAAATTATGAATGCACAACCCAACTTGGAAACATCGCACCGCAAACATCGCATCCACCAACATGTCACCTGTAAAAGAGACTTTCTTGGGGACTGTTGTTCCAGAGAATGATTCTGTCAGCCCTGAGATTACTCCAGTTCAGAGACACTATCCTGTGAGACACAGAACACCACCCAAAAGACTGAATTTATAAGTTAAAAGTTCTATAATGACTTAAAAAAATTGTAATGGACTGTGATGCATCATAAAAGGTATTCGACATAAACAGGCTATGAAAAAAAAAAAAAAAGTTGCGCAAAAATTGTATTAGTGCTTGCCAAATTGTATTTTTCGGAGTATAGGTCACTCCGGAGTATAAGTCGCACCAGTCGAAAATGCATAATAAAGAAGGAAAAAAAACATAAGTCGCACTGGAGTATAAGTCGCATTTTTGGGGGGAAATTATTTGATAAAACCCACACCAGGAATAGACATTTGAAAAGCAATTTAAAATAAATAAAGAATAGTGAACAACAGGCTGAATAAGTGTACGTTATATGAGGCATAAATAACCAACTGAGAAGGTGCCTGCTATGTTAACCTAACAAATTATAGTAAGAGTCATTCAAATAACTATAACATATAGAACATGCTATACCTTTACCAAACAATCTGTCACTCCTAATTGCTAAATCTCATGAAATCTTATACGTCTAGTCTCTTACGTGAATGTGCTAAAAAATATTATTCGATATTTTACGGTAATGTGTTAATAATTTCACACATAAGTCACTCCTGAGTATAAGTCGCACCCCCGGCCAAACTATGAAAAAAACTGCGACTTATGGTCCGAAAAATACGGTATTTGCTTTTCTAATGTACGGTCATGTGGTATTGATCTTAAACGGGGGTGTCAAACTCATTATCCATGCGTTTGTTACGTCTCGTCTCGATTACTGTAACGTATTATTTTCGGGTCTCCCCATGTCTAGCATTAAAAGATTACAGTTGGTACAAAATGCGGCTGCTAGACTTGACAAGAACAAGAAAGTTTGATCACATTACGCCTGTACTGGCTCACCTGCATTGGCTTCCTGTGCACTTAAGATGTGACTTTAAGGTTTTACTACTTACGTATAAAATACTACACGGTCTAGCTCCATCCTATCTTGCCGATTGTATTGTACCATATGTCCCGGCAAGAAATCTGCGTTCAAAAGACTCCGGCTTATTAGTGATTCCTAGAGCCCAAAAAAAGTCTGTGGGCTATAGAGCGTTTTCCGTTGTGGGTTCCAGTACCCTGGAATGCCCTCCCGGTAACAGTTCGAGATGCTACCTCAGTAGAAGCATTTAAGTCTCACCTTAAAACTCATCTGTATACTCTAGCCTTTAAATAGACCTACTTTTTAGACCAGTTGATCTGCCGCTTCTTTTCTTTTCTTTCTCCTATGTCCCCCCCTCCCTTGTGGAGGGGGTCCGGTCCGATGACCATGGATGAAGTACTGGCTGTCCAGAGTCGGGACCCAGGATGGACCGCTCGCCTGTATCGGTTGGGGACATCTCTAGGCTGCTGATCCGCCTCCGCTTGAGATGGTCTCCTGTGGACGGGACTCTCGCTGCTGTCTTGGATCCACTTGAACTGAACTCTCGCGGCTGTGTTGGAGCCACTATGGATTGAACTTTCACAGTATCATGTTAGACCCGCTCGACATCCCTTGCTTTCGGTCCCCTAGAGGGAGGGGGTTGCCCACATCTGAGGTCCTCTCCAAGGTTTCTCATAGTCAGCATTGTCACTGGCGTCCCACTGGATGTGAATTCTCCCTGCCCACTGGGTGTGAGTTTTCCTTGCCCTTTTGTGGGTTCTTCCGAGGATGTTGTAGTCGTAATGATTTGTGCAGTCCTTTGAGACATTTGTGATTTGGGGCTATATAAATAAACATTGATTGATTTTAGCTCAGGGGCCGCATGGAGGATAATCTATTCCCATGTGGGTCGGACAGGTAAAAATCATAGCAAAATAACTTAAAAAAAAAACAACTACGACAACTTCAGATCGTTTTCTTAGTTATACTTCGGCCCAAAATAGAACAAGTACATTCTGAAAACGTATATATCACAAATAATCCTCTTGAAAAAAAATATATAGTTAGTAGAAAATTCTGCAGTTTCAAAAACACCATGAATACACAATGAACTTAGACTTGATCTCAATGTATCTACACAGCAATTACACTTTAAAGGCCTACTGAAAGCCACTATTAACGACCACGCAGTCTGATAGTTTATATATCAATGATGAAATATTAACATCGCAACACACGCCAATACGGCCTTTTTAGTTTACTAAATTGCAATTTTAAATTTCCCGCGAATTTCTTGTTCAAAACGTCGCAGAATGATGACGTGTACGCGTGACGTCACGGACTGTAAGGAAATATTAGTGCTGCACGACACACAGCTAAAAGTCGTCTCTTTTCATGGCGGAATTACACAGTAATTTAGACATCTGTGGTGCTGAATCTTATGCAGTTTGTTCATTTCATAATAGAGACTATAAAGAAGAATGTTGTTGGTGGAAAGCGGTGGATTGCAGCTGTCTTTAGCACCGAGATACAGCCGGTGTTTCTTTGTTTGTTGTGAAGCAGCGAACATGTTTTCTCTACGTCAACCAGCATGTTTTTGGATGGGGAAATTGTGATATATATTTTACCGAAGACATCAGTGGATTATTCGTCGTCCCGCAGCAGCTGTGAGCTTGGCTCCTCGGCTTCTCTCTCAGACAGTGTGTGTTCACCGTAGCCATCCGACCTCGAGGTATGTCTTTACAATCTTTAAATTTTCACTAAAACACTATTAAAACAATAAGCAGATAAGGGATCTTCCAGAATTATCCAAGTAAATGTGTTTAATTACATCTGAAGCGTTCACACTGCCGTCGCCCGGAGCCTTCGCTTTTTTTTTTCTATTCCTTCACTATCAATATCCTAATTTTTCTATTCCTTCACTATCAATATCCTAATTCGAGAATATTTCATCCTCGCTCAAATTAATGGGGAAATTGTCGCTTTCTCGGTCCGAATACACTGCTTGTGGTGCCCATTAAAAACAATGGGAATATGTGTGGAGCCCTGCAACTCACGACGTCACGCGCACATACAGTACTTCCGGTTAAGGCAGGGCTTTTCTAATAGCGACCAAAAGTTGCGAACTTTATCGTGGATTTTCTCTACTAAATCCTTTCAGCAAAAATATGGCAATATCGCGAAATGATCAAGTATGACACATAGAATGGACCTGCTATTCCCGTTTAAATAAGAAAATCTAATTTCAGTAGGCTTTTAAATCACAGCCCAACCTGGATTGACCAAATACAAAATCAAGCATACTTGAAAAATATTCTATGTATCAACGACCTCATTTGTCACATCAAGGTGCAGCGTCTCATGCAGCATTCATTTTAAGTGGAGTTACCAATTGCTTATTTAACTCCTGTTTGTTTTACATTGTGTCAAGGGGGAGGAGTCACAGCCCCGCTTTACCGTGTACCTCTTGCTTGGTACACTTGCCCGCCCCAGTATAAACTATTTGCTTGCCTAAGATAATTGCTAAGATGACATCCAGTGGACAAATTTAGAACATGAGTTTCTTTCATTTAAAAATGCAGGTCGATTTTACAGTTAGCAAACTCATCTATTTTTCCTTGCGGAGTATTACCAACTACTGCCCGTCTATGAATGTTCTCATTCATCCAGGTAAGTTTCATCTCAGGGAATTCAACCGGACTGTTTAGCTTGAGAACCGATGAAACTTGAAAGTCTTCTACAGCAATCCAAACAATTCAGTTGCGATCGGTTGAATGCCATGAGACACTTACTGCCTGTGAAGCACCTGTGCTCTGTGATATATAAATGGCACTCTGCTGTATATGTTTGCGCTCTGTAGTAGTAGTCAAACTGTGCTAGAGTCTGTTTGCATTTGAGAAGATGTAAGAACACAACATACGGGTAGCTAATTTCGACAGAACACGTGGTCGTAAGCCCACATAATCAAAAAGGTCAATCAACGAACAAGATTTCTCTACAGAATCTCCTCTCTAGTCAACAAAAATTTTCGGTTCGGTACGTACCTCGGTATAGAGGTCATGGTTCGGTTCATTTTCGGTACAGTAAGAAAACAACAAAATCTAAATGTTTTGGTTATTTATTTACCAGATTTGCAAACAATGGCTTTATCCTTTTAACATTGGGAACACTATAATAATTCTGCCCATGTTAATCCACATTAAACTGCCTCAAATTGTTGTTCAGATGAGATAAAATTACAAAACTTTTCTTCTACAAAAGAGCAACAGTTTCAAGTCAACTCATCATGCGTGATTTTTTACAGCATTTGGGAAGCCTGTAGTTGATTTTTATTATGTAAATTTGTTATATTTTTATCAACATGTGGTAGCAGGGACCCTGCCATTCAAAACTAGGCTGCTACATTACTACTGATTAATGTTACTATAGCTGAAAAAGTAGAACAATAGCAATAGGAGAGACTATTCATCCCTGAACACCATGGAGTTCATGTAGGCTTAATGATGCACTTACAATATTATATACACTATCAGAGAGAGAAACTCTTCATTTAACATAATGTCCTTTTTTTCTGGTTCAACACAGCTCAATCAACACTGTCCGTAACGCGCGCACGCACGCACACAATTAGCTAACACACACACCGCAAAATGAGCTGACGTAACGCTAAAAGCTAATTAGCCTTCACCTCAAGCCAGGACTACGAGTGAGCTGAGCTGCAGTTTGTTTCTAGAATGTCAATGGGCTCATAGTGATATTAGTAGTAGTTGACTGGGAGGTGTTTATTATCATTTGGGGAGAGTACACTGCCTTATGCTCACCTGCTAAACACTTATCTTCTCGACCCTGAAGCGCTGACTACATGCGCTGATTGGCTGTTGCCGCTATGGTTGTAACCAATCAGATGGTTGTGTGGGTGGGACAATGTGAAGTGAATTATATTTATATAGCGCTTTTTCTCTAGCGACTCAAAGCGCTTTACATAGTGAAACCCAATACCTAAGTTAAATTCAAACCAGTGTGGGTGGCACTGGGAGCAGGTGGGTAAAGTGTCTTGCCCAAGGACACAACGGCAGTGACTAGGATGGCGGAAGCGGGAATCGAACCTGCAACCCTCAAGTTGCTGGCACGGCCACTCTACCCACCGAGCTAAACCGCCCCAATTCTGGGTGCTGTGTAGGAGACAGAGACAGAAAGCAGAGCAGCTTGTTAAGACTTTAGCTTAGGCGGCTACTTTATATGTTCGTGTGGAAACTCATTTGGTACATTTCCGCACCGAATCGAAACCCCCGTACCGAAACGGTTCGATACAAATACACGTACTGTTACACACCTTATACATATATATATCACGTCATTGATTGGAAAATGCAGTTTTAGACAATGTGATTTGCCTGAGCTGCTAGGAGACTCAGAGTAACAAGCAACAAGCGGTAAAAAATGGATTAGAAAGGACAGATTAAAAAAAAAAAGATCAAATTTAACTTCGGACTTCCCGCGGGCCCGATCTCGAACGCCCGCAGACCGTAGTTTGAGGACCCCAGCTCTAGAGGGAACTCTCGTTCAACCCTTTTTCGATTACGCATGTACCTCCTGGTACCCCAGCACTTCTGAAACCCTCAAATAAAGACTCCAAACATCCCAGAACAAGCTAGTCAGGTAACTTTTAGACCTCTACCCCAGATCACACCTCACTCCTACACGGGCCGGTATAGCTCGGTTGGTAGAGTGGCCGTGCCAGCAACTTGAGGGTTGCAGGTTCGATCCCCGCTTCCGCCATTCTAGTCACTGCCGTTGTGTCCTTGAGCAAGACACTTTACCCACCTGCTCCCAGTGCCACCCACACTGGTCTAAATGTAAAAATTAGATATTGGGTTTCACTATGTAAAGCGCTTTGAGTCACTAGAGAAAAAGCGCTATATAAATATAATTCACTTCCCTTTACTACCCACTTCTCCAAAGTGGGCTGGCTCAGAGTGGAGGACAGAGTAAAACAACTTGCACTGAGACTTGCCTTTAAAATTTGCTACACCTCTCTGATACCGAAGTACAAGTCAAACTACTTCCAGAATGTAAATGACCGTCACAATCAAATCACCAGGGGGAGCTCCATAAGCAACGTCAAACCCAGATTCCGATCTAACAAAGGTCTTAACTCATTTGCCTTCTATGCCACATCGATATGGAATGCACTCCCAACAGTTGTAAAAGAAAGTGCATCTCTACACTCCTTCAAAACCGCACTAAAAGAACACCTCCAGGCAGCTACTACCCTAACTTAACCCCCCTCCCCCTAACGCATCCCACCTCCCCGGATTGTAAGTAATCAAATATATATACTCTGATGATTAACTTGTATGATGACTGTATTACGCTGATATGTGTACCATGAATTGATTGACGTGGACCCCGACTTAAACAAGTTGAAAAACTTATTCAGGTGTTGTACAAAAGACTGTCTCTGTAACGCTTGTTTTCTTTTTGTGTCATTGAGTTGCTTGAGTGTAGTTCACTTTTACGACACTGGAGGGGGCATTGAACACATCACTATATCAGCAAGCTCTGAAAGTTACGGTGAACTTCGATGTCATTTGTTTAATTGACAGTGTGCGTCAATACAAAGTGAGTTACTTTGTATACACTTTAATATAACCTGTTTTGTGCTTAAAACTAGATTGCAACTCATTTGGTCAGTTTTATTGTTGTCTAATGGCTGTTTGGCATCAAGTTCACAAGCTAACTGCTAGCTAAATATCATACCCTGATTGGGGCCTGTTTGTAGCATTGGACATGTTTGTTAGCCCCAATTGACAATTTAGAATTATTGTTGTGATGCTATTTACATTCTAGTAATTATTACATTACTTAGGGCTGGGATGTTCAAATTCTGTGGATTTATGTAAACTGTGTATACACAGCTAAGTAATGTATATTTAACAGCCATGTTGCATGCTTGTGCCTGTATTCAATTGTATTGTGGTCACTTTAGTTAATTTACAATAATTGTATTTGTTTGTTTAGGAAACCACACACATACACAAATGCAAACAAACAACTCAATATACAATTGAACCTGCAGATCTGGACTTGGACAATCTATTTTTTCTCCTGCACTCACCTGAATGAATAATTGCTGTCCTGACCCGACACCCTGAAGTGATTGCTAATCCATATTTAACCAGTCATAGTCGTCATTACAATTTTTGGTCCTTCGAGCCGGATACAAGCAACCACTTCAGTCAATATGTTCAGGCCACATGAGAGAAAGCCTAGAGATATGGATCGTCCACAAAGATCAAGACAGCCGCCATCATATCTTCAGGACTACGAGGTCAGTTGCCCTATGAGGTACCACGTCCCTGGTGATGAGCTGGCCAGACGAATGTCTTCTCCAGAAATTCACAGATCTTTCCAGAGCATGAGGGAGGAAAATGACCAATTGCGCAAAGATGTCAAACATCTTACAGACATGATCCACAGTCTTCCCACAGCCTCCTCACAGAATCAGTCGCGGTCCAGACGCCAAAGGGAAGAAATATCGACAACACCAGCACATACTTGTAAGCCGACGCCATCTAGTGGTCATCAAGGCCCACGTCAGCCAGTAAGTGCCCCACCGGTGAGCAGGGATGATTCCCCATCTCCACAAGGCAACCGACCTGACACAGTCGAGGATCTAAGGCAGTGCTTGCAGGAAGCAGGATTAGTCACAGAGCACATTGAGTCACAAGCCACATCTGGCAGTTCATCTCCTTACTCTCAATACAATTTTGGGGTGACCGACATTAAGGAGTGTCAACCACTGCTTTACTATGACAACAAAGACTGTCCACCACACAGTAAAGCCCACCACCAGTCCAAAGATATCCAACAAACACAATATAAATCTGTGCCAAGTCAAATATTGTCTGATGTCAAGTACCACCCGATTTATGAGGAAGACTACGTGCACTATAATGATCGCTCCTATCAACGTGATGTCCAATACCATCACCCTTATAGCACACATCCACCCCATCTAAGTTATCCATCAAGCAGTAATGAATACAGTCATCCTGCTAAGCCCTATAGACCAAGTAGTTCAAGAGCTCATTACGAAAGCCGCTACTTTGGCCGCGAAAGAGGTTACTCTCCTGATTATAGAGGCCCCTATAATGACAATAACCCCCCTGACCATGTATATGACAGTAAAAAAGGGGAACACAGATACTCACCTGACCTGCCATATCATTTACCAAACCGTCAGACTCCATTAAGCAGAACGCCCGGTCTAGATGCCTACCGGGGACCTAAACCCACAATCCCAGACTTTAGGTCAGAGGACCCTCGTGAGTTTGCAAGACTTAAACTAGCCCTTGACAATTTACTACCATACAATGCCCCAGAGCACTTTAAATTTCAAATTCTCACAGACCATCTCAAATGTGAAGAAGCATTACTTCTTGCTGACTCATACAGTAACAGTCCATTCCCATTTACAGACACTATGAGGGCACTTACAGAGATGTATGGTCAACCACAGCAGTTGGCACTAAAGAAGATTTCTGAACTGATGGACGGGCCCAATATCAGGACTGGTGACATTAAAGCCTTTAAATCATTTGCACTTCAAGTTCGTGCATTGGTCGGGATGCTACATCAACTAGGAGGCCAAGGTTGGACAGAACTACGGTGTGGGTCACATGTTTCGCGCCTCTTAGCTAAGTTGCCACAGGACCTAAGAGCTAACTTCCATAGATTTGTGAACCCCATCAATACTCCCATTCCAACACTGCTTGATTTGGCTGACTGGCTCGAATATGAAGTGCGAGTTCAAATTAGTGGCGACCAACACAGTAGCACCTCATCGAGAGAGAGACAAGCTCTGCCCAAGAGTCGGCGTCCTGACTACAAGTTACAGAGATCCACTACTATCCTCCATGGTAGTGAGTCTATGGAGTCAAGAGAGACATCAGATAAATCTCCAGTTAATTCAGTGAGAGAGGTAATTCAAGATAAGCCGAAAAAATACTGTCCCTTCTGCAATACTGTACAGCATTATCTGAACCAATGCAACAATTTTAAACTCTTGTCAGTGGAACAGAAAACACAGTGGATCAAGGAAAATCATCGATGCTGGAGATGCGGACGTGAACACCAAGCAGCTAAATGTAACCTCAAGGCCAAGTGCAAGCAGTGCGAAAGGAAGCACCTGGATGTCCTGCACCAGGTCAATACCAGCCAAAATGCCACAGCAACTGGTAAACTCCAAACACCTGAATCAAGCACTTGTTTAGTGAGTTCTGTGTCAGAGATTATGTACATTGATCGGCCAGCCAGTAGCCATCAAGTGTTACTCAAGTTGAGTAGAGTCATCCTCCAGAGCGGCAACAAGGTACTTGAGACATACGCAATATTGGATGACGGGTCAGAGCGCACAATACTCCTAAATGATGCTGCTGTTTACTTGGGCCTTCATGGGAAGACTGAAGACCTCGCCCTCCGTACAGTCCGGCAAGAAGTCTGCACCATCCACGGAGCAAATGTATCCTTCTCAGTATCTCCTGCATCACAACCAGGCAAGAGTTACAAGATTAATAAAGCTTTTACTGCCAGAGAACTGAATCTAGCCAGCCACACATATCCAGTCAGAGCTTTGCAGGAGAAGTATCGCCACCTGAAAGACATTCCACTACAGACCATCAACAATGCCCAGCCGCTACTGCTGATTGGGTCGGATAATCCCCATCTGGTCACTCCAGTGGAACCAGTACGTCTTGGCCCTCCAGGCGGACCTGCAGCGGTTCACACCAGGCTAGGATGGACACTACAAGGCCCTACAAGCCTCTTGAACCACCAACTGTCCACACAGCAATGCCTTTTTAGCACATGCACTCCTCCAGAATCAGAGTTGCTTAATCATGTGGAGAGGCTGTGGCAGTTAGATATCTTACCATACAGGAGTGAGCGTTTGATCACCAGGTCAAAGCAAGATGACCAGGCAGTCCGAATTCTTGAACAGAAGACCACCAGGATAATGGTTGATGGTGTAAATAAGTATGCTACTCCATTACTATGGAAACAAAATATTCCATTGATTCATTCAACCAAAGAAGCAGTGCTGCCTCAGTTGCGTGCGACAGAGAGACGACTTGTGAAAGACCATGAAAAGGCTGTCATCTACTCTAGAGAAATCCACAAACTCATTGACGCAGGCTACGTCACAGCCATTTCTCCAATCAAGGCAGAAGAAAGCGACTATTCGTGGTTCATCCCCCATCACATGGTGCAGCACAACGGTAAAAACCGAATAGTCTTTAACTGCTCCTTCACATTCAATGGACAGAACCTTAATGACCACCTCCTTCCGGGACCCACGCTTGGAGCTAGCCTATTGGGAGTTCTATTGAGGTTCCGGGAACATCCAGTGGCCATCAGCAGTGATGTGAAAGGAATGTTTCACCAAGTTCACCTGCTTGAAGAGGACAAACCATTCTTTCGCTTTCTGTGGCGGGATGTTAAAGTCAACCAAGAACCTACCATATATGAGTGGCAAGTACTCCCTTTTGGCACAACATGCAGTCCATGTTGCGCCACCTTTGCACTCCAGACTCATGTCCAAAGACACACAGAACCTGATGAGAATGCTCGCCTGTCAGTAGAGCGCTGTTTCTACGTTGATAATTGTCTACAGAGTCTCCAGTCAGAATATCAGGCGAAGCAGCTTGTAAATCGATTGCACACATTATTGAAGCAAGGTGGATTTGAACTCCGAGAATGGGCCAGCAACGTTCCTGCAGTCATCGAACACCTGCCAAAGGAATCTCGGTCAGAAAACAGTACACTGTGGTTCACACAACAGACAGCTGACCCTCAAGAGCGGACTCTTGGACTCTTGTGGCAGTGCAAAGCAGACACACTCCGCTACAAGCAGCATCAAAGTGAGTGCTCTGAATTGACAATGCGTAACATTTATCGTCTTCTTGCCCAACAGTATGATCCTTTGGGATACATCATTCCATACACCACAAGAGCAAAGATCATCGTGCAACGCCTTTGGGACAAGAAGAGAGGATGGGATGATCCCAATCTCCCTGAAGATTTGCTGCAGGCTTGGAGATCATGGGAAGAAGAGCTTCCTCAGTTGTTAAAGGTAACATTACCCAGGTGCTACACCGACCGCAACATAGACTGTAGTAATAGCAGCCGGACCATCCACGTCTTCTGTGACGCATCGGAACGTGTGTATGGATCTGTGGCGTACCTGTTGACCGACAGTGGTGATGGACAGGTTCAAGTGGCATTTTTAGCAGCCAGATCCAGAGTGGCACCAAAAAAGCAACTTTCCATACCCAGACTCGAACTGTGTGGCGCCTTAACAGGGGCGCAGTTAGGTTCAGTACTAATTAAAGAGCTCACGATCAAGATCCAAGCGGTGGTATACTGGACTGATTCTACCACAGTCCTCAACTGGCTGCAGTCTGACTCCTGCAGATATAAAGTGTTTGTAGGTACAAGAGTTGCAGAGATACAAGAACTCACCGACATTAGAGCCTGGCACTACATTGACTCAGCCTCTAACCCAGCAGATGATATCACAAGGGGGAAAACACTGACTCAGCTCATAGGAGTGAGCCGATGGAGTCATGGACCTTCCTTTCTCCTACAGTCATCTGACAAGTGGCCTAAAGCACCAGCTGGTTCAGGCCCCAAAGAAGATGATGAACTGAGGAGGACTGTGTTTTGTGGTTTTACAGCCAGCTCAACTGATTCAAATATACCTGACATCCTGCAGTTTAAAACATTTCAAGATCTTTTGGAGGCAACCACACAGAAGTTACACGGGGCGGCCGACAACACACAACTCACCGCTGGTGACTACCATGAAGCAGAATTGACCCTCCTGAGGCATGCACAAATGGAGACCTTTCCTGAAGAAGTATCACTGCTCAAATCTGCTAAGCCGCTCTCATCTAACAGTAGATTGCTAACCTTAGCTCCTGAATATGATGAGTCATCAGGCTTGATCCGTGTTGGAGGTAGGCTTAGAAGATGTGACAGCCTCAGCCAGGAAGTGCTGCATCCCATTCTTCTGTCATCCTCGCACCCAGTATCCAAGCTTCTAATTCAGCAATATGACACCCAGCTGCATCATCCTGGAGCAGAGCGTGTTTTTGCAGAGCTGCGCAGAAAATACTGGATACTGAGGGGCAGAGAAGCCGTTAGGAAGTACCAGCACAACTGTGTGGACTGCAAAAGGTGGAGAAGCAGACCACAAGTACCAAGAATGGCTGATATACCACCTTCTAGTTTGAGGCTTTTCCGACCTGCATTCTACTCGACCGGTGTCGACTGTTTCGGACCTATGCATGTTAAAGTAGGACGACATACAGAGAAAAGGTGGGGCATCCTGTACAAGTGTCTCACTACTCGTGCTATCCACCTCGATCTTCTACCCAACATGGATACCGATTCTTTCTTGATGTCACTCAGACGTTTTATTGCTCGCAGAGGGAAGCCCTATGAACTTCTCTCAGACCAGGGCACCAATTTCAAAGGAGGAAGTAAGGAACTGCATGAAACCTTCTGTGCCTTAGAACCTGCAGTTAAAGACCAACTTGCAGCTGAACAGATTTTTTTCCGTTTCAATCCACCTAATGCTCCACATTTTGGTGGTTCTTGGGAACGAGAAGTGAGATCTGTAAAGAACGCCCTCCGTACCACTTTGGGAGCTCAGACTGTGCCAGAGGAAGTGTTAATGACAGTCCTTATTGAAGTAGAGGGAATCCTCAACTCAAGGCCATTAGGTTATGTCTCCTCCGACCTCGCTGACCCGGATCCTGTCACGCCCAACTGCTTGTTGATGGGGCGGCCAGACTCTTCACTCCCTCAAGTGGTCTACCCTGAGTCAGAACTGCTGACCAGAAAAAGATGGCGTCATTCGCAAGTTTTAGCTGATCACTTCTGGAAGCATTACATCAAACACTTCCTCCCCACCTTACAAGCCAGACAGAAATGGCTAACTGAAAAGGATGACATTACTGTTGGGACAGTAGTTCTTATCATTGATCAGCAAACGCCGAGGGCTCTTTGGCAAATAGGGACTGTGAAGAATGTTATTCCTGGAGCAGATGGCCGAGTGAGAACAGCTGTGATTCAGGTTAAGGACCGAACCTACACTCGCCCAGTTGTTCGTCTCATCAAGCTGCCAGCTTTACCTTAGGACAATATAAGCACCTAGTGGACAAATTGGTACACCAATTTGGGGGCGGCTGTACAAAAGACTGTCTCTGTAACGCTTGTTTTCTTTTTGTGTCATTGAGTTGCTTGAGTGTAGTTCACTTTTACGACACTGGAGGGGGCATTGAACACATCACTATATCAGCAAGCTCTGAAAGTTACGGTGAACTTCGATGTCATTTGTTTAATTGACAGTGTGCGTCAATACAAAGTGAGTTACTTTGTATACACTTTAATATAACCTGTTTTGTGCTTAAAACTAGATTGCAACTCATTTGGTCAGTTTTATTGTTGTCTAATGGCTGTTTGGCATCAAGTTCACAAGCTAACTGCTAGCTAAATATCATACCCTGATTGGGGCCTGTTTGTAGCATTGGACATGTTTGTTAGCCCCAATTGACAATTTAGAATTATTGTTGTGATGCTATTTACATTCTAGTAATTATTACATTACTTAGGGCTGGGATGTTCAAATTCTGTGGATTTATGTAAACTGTGTATACACAGCTAAGTAATGTATATTTAACAGCCATGTTGCATGCTTGTGCCTGTATTCAATTGTATTGTGGTCACTTTAGTTAATTTACAATAATTGTATTTGTTTGTTTAGGAAACCACACACATACACAAATGCAAACAAACAACTCAATATACAATTGAACCTGCAGATCTGGACTTGGACAATCTATTTTTTCTCCTGCACTCACCTGAATGAATAATTGCTGTCCTGACCCGACACCCTGAAGTGATTGCTAATCCATATTTAACCAGTCATAGTCGTCATTACAGGTGTAAAAGTGAGTGTGAATGTTTTCTGTCTATCTGTGTTGGCCCTGTGATGAGATAGTGACTTGTCAAGGGTAGACTCCGCCTTCCTTCCGGATGCAGCTGAGCTCCAGCACCCCCCGCGAAACCCAAAAAGGGACAAGCGGCATAACTGCCAACCCTCCCGATTTTCCCGGGAGACTCTTGAATTTCAGTGCCCCTCCCGAAAATCTCCCAAGGCAACTATTCTCCCGATTTCCACCCGGACAACAACATTGGGGGCGTGCTTTAAAGGCACTGCCTTTAGCGTCCTCTACAACATGTCGTCACGTCCGCTTATCCTCCATACAAACAGCGTTCCGGCCCAGTTACATACTACCTGCGATTTTACACACACATAAGTGAATGCAAGGCATACTTGATCAAAAACCATACAGGTCACACTGAGGGTGGCCATATAACCAACTTTAACACTGTCAAAAATAGGCACCACACTGTGAACCCACACCAAACAAGAATGACAAACACATTTCGAGATAACATCCGCACTGTGACACAACACAGCAGCCCTTGCCGCACTAACTCTTCCGGGACGCTCTAACACAGGGGTAGGGAACCTATGGCTCTAGAGCCAGATGTGGCTCTTTTGATGACTGCATCTGGCTCTCTGATAAATCTGACCTGACGTTGCTTAACACGATAAGTAATGAATAATTCCACTTGTAATCACAGTGTTAAAAATACTGTTAAAATTATAAAACATTCTCATGTATTTTTAATCCATCCATCCGTTTTCTACCGCACCTGTTCAAGAAGTTGGGTTAATGGTAAGAAGTTATTTTTTATTAATGGTTAGTGTGGGGCTTGCCCTCCTAGGGGTTCTTCAGAACCCCAAGCACCGACATGAGAGCCTGTTTCAGGGTTACAATATATATTTTATTTTAATTAAATAAGTCTCTTAGTCGCTTTCCAGCAATAGTATTTCCAGCCCAACCCCGTCTCTCCTCCTGGCTGCTGCTTATAACAGGGCGACAGGTGATCAGATAACAAGGCCCAGGTGGGCCTTCTACGCACCTGTCGCTGCAGGCCCGCAGGCCACGCCCCCTCCACAGTTAGCTTCAGAATAACAATGTTATTACAAAGAATAAGAGACCTTTTATACTCTAGAAATGTCGGTCTTACTTAAAAATGTATGTGTTTAGTTGTGTTCAGTGTTAAAAAAAATGGTATGGCTCTTACGGAAATATGTTTTAAAATATTTGGCTTTTTGGCTCTCTCAGTCAAAAAGGTTCCCGACCCCTGCTCTAACATATAGGCTGGCAAGTATGACAAGCGGTAGAAATGGATGGACGGATGTACCGTACTGTGTAAACTGCACTGTTTCATATAATGTATTCCCTTCCTTTTCAATCTACTATCCATCCATCCATTTCCTACCGCGTATTCCTTTTGGGGTCGCGGGGGGCGCTGGTGAGTATCTCAGCTACAATCGGGCGGGAGGCGGAGTACACCCTGGACAAGTCGCCACCTCATCGCAGGGCCAACACAGATAGACGGACAACATTCACACACTAGGGCCAATTTAGTGTTGCCAATCAACCTATCCCCAGGTGCATGTCTTTGGAGGTGGGAGGAAGCCGGAGTACCCAGAGGGAACCCACGCATTCATGGGGAGAACATGCAAACTCCACACAGAAAGATCCCGAGCCCGGTTTTTGAACCCTGACTACTCAGGACTTTCGTATGTGAGGCAGGTGCACTAACCCCTCTTCTACCATGAAGCCCTTCAATCTACTAATAAAAGTCTAAATCAGGGGTGCCCACACTTTTTCTGCAGGCGAACTACTTTTCAATTGACCAACTCGAGGGGATCTACCTCATTTATATATATCATTTATTTATATTTATTTATGAAAGAGACATTTTTGTAAACAAGTTAAATGTGTTTAATGATAATACAAGCATGTGTAACACATATAGATGTCTTTCTTTCACGAAGACAAGAATATAAGTTAGTGTATTACCTGATTCTGATGACTTGCATTGATTGGAATCAGACAGTAATGATGATAACGCCCACATTTTCAAATGGATGAGAAAAAAAGTTGTCCTTTCTGTACAATACCACATGAAAGTGGTTGGTTTTTTGCATCTAATTCATCCAGCTTCCATACACTTTATAAGAAAAACATTGGCGGCAAATTCCGTAGCTTGCTTGATTGACATTCACGGCACCCGAGGGTCTTGTGAGATGACGCTGGCTGCTGCCAGTTCATTATTATGAAAAAATGACAGAGGAAGGCGAGAAACACTTTTTATTTCAACAGACTTTCGCGCCGTCCCTTCCGTCAAAATTCTAAAGGCCGACTGCACATTTCCTATCTTCACAATAAAAGCCCTGCTTCATGCTGCCTGCGCTAACAAAATAAGAGTCTCGGAAAGCTGGCGTGCACAAGTAATGTGCACCTCAGCTTTCTGAGGGATCGCTTGTGCACGCCAGTTTTCCGAGACTCTGTATTTAGTTAGCGCAGGCAGCATGAAGCAGGGCTTTTATTGTGAAGATAGAAAATGTGCAGTCGGCCTTTAGAGTTTTGACGGAAGGTACGGCGCGAGAGTGTGTTGAAATAAAAAGTGTTTCTTGCCTTCCTTTCGGTCATATTTTCATAATAATGATCTTGCAGCAGCCAGCGTCATCTCACAAGACCCTCCGGTACCGTGAATGTCATTTAAGTGACGTCTTGGTGAAGATTGATGATCACTAATTTTTAGGTCTATTTTTTTTAAAAGCCTGGCTGGAGATCGACTGACACACCCCCCGCGGTCGACTGGTAGCTCGCGATCGACGTAATGGGCACCCCTGGTCTAAATCAATCAAACGTTGCAAGTACCGAGCGGACTGCATCATCCTCACAGGACAACTTACCTTCTCATAGACGTAATATTTATGAATAGTGATATAATCCAATGCAATGTTAGAGAGTAAGAAGTAAACAAACCTGTTCTGTGTAACACAACTTGATGTTTCTTGAAAGCAGCGTCCAGTAGTTGATGTTGTTACTCCTTCTTCCTCTTTTGTTGGACAAAGTTCCCCCTCGTACTCTGCAATCCTTTTTTCAGACATTTAAACACAAACACAACACTTTACACCCACATTAGTTCGCTACTTAGTGATGTGTAAGTGATGACCGCGTTTCGTTGTTAGCAACTAACAAGCTAAGCTAACTAACAAGCTAAGCAACAAGCTAACCTAGCAAGCAAGACAAAACGTAAAGTACGCTCAGACGAAGTTATTAATAACGATGTTTACTGTATTAAACACAAACATATATTTGTACATTAGGTTGACTGGCAACCCTAAAATGTCCCCAAAGTGTGAATGTTGTCTATCTGTGTCGTCCTTTCGATGAGTTGACGACTTGTCCAGGGTGTACCTCGCCTTCCGCCCCAGTGCAGCTGGAATAGGTTCCGCCACACCCCACGACCCCGAAAGAGACAAGCGGTAGGAAATACATGGAATTATATGTGTACATGTACGTACCGGTCAAAAGTACAGAATCAAAAAGGCCCACTTGAAGACTTCTCCGTCAGACGCCATCTCGCTTTTCCTCCTTTTATGTGCGCGCATGCGCGAATACAACGTCAATTCCTGGACTTGCCTTTTTTTTTTTTTACCACAAAGCTTATATGACGTCACATTCTGTGATATTTGAAGGTTTTTATAAATGTTTTGTATTTAAAAAAATTAAAAAAAAATTTAAAAAAAATTACCTAGGAGTAAAAGTGAACTAGAATATAAACATGAACATGAAGGGGTAGAGTTAAAAGAAATCAGTGACTATTATCGCCACAATTTTAATCACTTTAAACAAGATACTGATCTATTTGTCTTTCTCTCTGGCATTCATCAATCAATCAATGTTTACTTATATAGCCCTAAATCACTGGTGTCTCAAAGGGCTGCACAAACCACTACGACATCCTCGGTAGGCCCACATAAGGGCAAGGAAAACTCACACCCAGTGGGACGTCGGTGACAATGATGACTATGAGAACTTTGGAGAGGAGGAAAGCAATGGATGTCGAGCGTGTCTAACATGATACTGTGAAAGTTCAATCCATAATGGATCCAACACAGTCGTGAGAGTCCAGTCCAAAGCGGATCCAACACAGCAGCGAGAGTCCCGTTCATAGCGGAGCCAGCAGGAAAACATCCCAAGCGGAGGCGGATAAGCAACGCAGGATGTCCCCAGCCGATACACAGGCGAGGAGTACATGGCCACCGGATCGGACCGGACCCCCTCCCACAAGGGAGAGTGGGACATAGGAGAAAAAAGAAAGAAACAGCAGATCAACTGGTCTAAAAAGAAAATATCCACCCTCATCGAGGGTGGACGCTCCCGTTCCTCTCCCTTATCTCTCCTGCTTTCTTCTTTGTTTTGTTTTGTCTTAACTTTCTTGTTGCCTCTTTTTGCACTGCTCTCCAAATAGAAACATTGGAACTATTTAACTGGCCTCAACAAAATTGACAAGATCTTAGGTTTGGGGGAACCTGCTGTCGTGACGAAGCGGTTGTTGCTGACACACGACGGACTCTTGGGAGAAGAAGGAGTGCCGGGTGCCTGGCGCCCTTTTCTGTCGAGGACGTGAAGATATCCACCTATTCAGAATTATGACAACAGGACATCTGCTGATTGGAGCAAGCGTTGCTCTGGTTTGTCGACAAAATGAAAGTTGCTGGCAGTCTTCAAAGTACCCCAAAGCTGCCACAAATGATTGGAGGATGCGGGAAGAACTGTGGATTACATCGGGACTGTCTACCCCGCAGGTTTTGAGGACCAGTCATAAACAATTTAGAGTGAAAAGCAAATTTTATTTTCACTCGCATACAAAATCATTCTAACTTGGATTGTTTCCCTGGCTTTGAGACTCTCCCGAAAAACAGCGCAGCGAAGACACGACAAACTCCCTTCTTGTCTCTCATGGACACACACCTGTTGTTGTTGACTTTGGACGAGACGGCACAATACATCAAGCCGCGGAACAGAGACACACTACGGGCTTATACACACATCCACAAAAAAATATACGCCACACATACACCCCTCTGTCCCCCAACCCAACGCCCTCGACGCAGATATCCAGCTTTTCTCTGGTAAGAAGCGACCTTTTTACCACAATTTTCTCACCGAAACCTGCTGGTTGACATTCCGTCGTGATTCATGTTCACTTGACTGCGCTCTGATCCATAGTAAAGTTTCACTCCAGGAATTTCAAACAAGGAATCACTGTGTGTTTGTGTGGCTAAAGACTAAAGCTTCCCAACTCATCTTTCTACTGTGACTTCTCCAATATTAATTGAACACATTGCAAAAGATTCAACAACACAGATGTCCAAAATACGGTGTAATTATGCCGTTAAAGCAGACAACTTTTAGCTGTGTGTGTGCGCAAGCGCTCATACTTCCTAAAAACCCGTGACGTCTTGCGTACAAATCATTACACGACGTTTCCAAGACGAAACTCCCGGGAAATTTAAAATTGTAATTTAGTAAAACTAAAAAAGCCGTATTGGCATGTGTTGCAATGTTAATATTTCATCATTGATGTATAAACTATCAGACTGCGTGGTGGCTAGTAGTGGCTTTCTGTAGGCCTTTAAGGTTGCATATAGTGCTTTTAAATGATGCGCATCTTACATTAAACTCACGTAAGCTTTATTGTAATTTACAATACAATACTTTGCAGAGCAATATCAAACTGTGCTCTTATACCATTAGCAGCGTGCTGGAAGTCTGCAAACAGCATTCGGGTTGGGGTCATAGTTAAAGACTTTTAGGTACCAGCAGCTCACGCAATTGGACCTCTCATTGCAGGACAAAACAATATACATACTTGAGCAGGAATTTCACTAAAATAATCAAAGTATTTATTTTATAGAGTTGGGACAGGATTGACAGTTTCCGGCCAGAGAATCCTTAAATCATCTTTATTGCTGAAAGGTTAATGAGAATTTGTGTGTTTGTGGGTCTGTGTGATCTAAACAAAGAGGAAAAATTACAATCCAATTATATACACAATACCATGTAGCAATATATGAATGTGCATACATTATATAATATAAAGGTGTGCATAATAAGAACATAAACTGCACTTAACTATGCATGAAATTCAACAAATTCTAAGCTAAGAGCCATAAATGGCAATTATGTAGTCTCTGTCCCTATCTAGTGGCCAAACGACCCCATCGCAGTTGCAATAACGTTAAATAAACTGAGCGTGAATGGAAACGCCGTCAACGAGACTATTTTTCCCTCGATTGACC